>NC_077229.1:128562841-128862841 GCF_027887165.1 Monodelphis domestica | reverse complement strand
AAGATGCTCTAAGTTTTTTAGGTTTAAATTCTCCAGCAATTCAGTTCTATAGTTTCCTCATTGGTTATTTTCCTCTTAGATTTCTCCATCTCTGAGAGAAGAACATTAAGGTTTCCTACAATTATAGTTTTACCTTTTGTTGCTTTTTATGATTCAGTTACCATTTCCTTTAGAAAGTTATATGTTATATAAGTTTGTGCATTAGTATTCATATTGGTTCATTTTCTATGATTTCTTTAAACATTGCATAATCTTCCTCATATTTACTACATTGTGATTTTTAAATTTTTTACTTTATCTGATAGAATAATTGAAAATACTATTTTTTGGATTCACTAATAAATTTTATGGATTTACATAGTAAATTTTATTCCAGTTCTCATTATTATTCCATGTATGTCTTCACATTTTAGATATGTCTCCTATATATGATTGTTAGATTTTGTTTTGTTATCCATTCTGTTACTCTGTTTCTACTAGGTTGTTTAATTCATTCACATATTCATATTATTAGGATAATGTTTTGTTCCATCTATTTCTTTAGTATTGACTTTAGTCTAATCCCCTTCTTCCTCTTTTATGTCAGTACTTTGTCCCTGGGATTAGTTTTGCTTACACTATAATAATGCTAGTCTGTTCCTACAGGCTGATTGACAAAGGTAACTAGCCTCCCTAAAGATAAATGTCTTCTGAATGCCTGACAAATTGCTCTAAAATGTTTCAACCTTGTGGTTGACATCCATCCTTTTAACTAGTATCTTAAAAGATATGGCAGTTTTAAAGAATATTTTAGGATTTATTTAGGAAAAAATTGCACTTCTTCATTCTTGGAAAGCAATAAGAATAACTCAAGCTTATAGAGAACTTTATGCTTTACAAAATGTTTTCTTCTCAATAACCCCATGGAGTTCATGACACAAATAAAATTATCTTGGGAATAAAAATCCATTTTCCCCTACTATATCCCTTCCCTACTGATGTAATGTGATAGAAAATATTAATGAGGTCATGAAATTGTACATTTTGAGTTAAAGGGACCTTAGAAGTCATCTAGTCCAATTTTCCTATTTTACACAGGAGGAAGCTAAAGATCAAAGAACCTAAAAAAACCCAAGGTCACCCAGGATGTAATTGGCAGAACCAAAATTGTAAGAGCTCATTCCATCCATCTCATCCCTTTGGTAAAGAAGAAATTTGGTCCCTTAGTGTGGCCAGGCTCATGCAGAAACTTCACTGGACAAGTTAGAACTAGAACTTGGGGCTCCTGACAACCAGTACAGTACCCATTCTATCATATAATGGTAAATCTTCTCTGTACTATGATGAAGTGGAATTCTTTCACAGGAAACCATATTTACCATTTCTTTATTTCCATTCAGTCTGTGACTGTTCTTGATTGCGTGAGTTTAATTTTACTCAAAAAAAAATGTTTCTCTCTTTTGCTAAGGACTTTGTAGTTCTTCTAATCCATGCAGACTGTTCTTCATTTCGTATTTCCTCTCATCACTGATTAAAACTTACTGAATAAATTTAAAGGGGATTTTTTTGGTTTCATTTTGTTTTGTTTTATGCTTGAGAATTATAAGGACTTATAAGGAACAGCCTCAGTACTTTTCAAAGCCTTCTATTCTATAAAATTTGCTACTATGCCCAGAAAGACAAATCATTCATTCATTCATTCATCTAACAAATACTTATTTTTTTTTCATTTAAAACTTTATTTTAAAATAATTTAAATAAGAGCCCCCCAAAATAAGAGGAATGCTACAAAAGAGTGCAATTATTAAGTGATGTGAATTATAAGCTAAAAAGGAGGGAGAATCATTTAACAAATATTTATTGAGCAAGGTATTGTGTTAGGTTCTGTGAGAAAGACAAATGAGAATTCTAAAAAATACTGTTCCTGCCCTCTAGATTCTCAAAATGTTTCTAAGCAAAGGTCAGTACCTCCTAAGGAGCCTTTGCAAGACATTCTCCCAACTAATAATAAAAATTTAATACAAATATGACACTTCAATGTAACATCGTACTTTCCTCAAAACAACCCTTTAAGATAAGTAGCATGAGTAGAATTATCCCTGTTTTATAGAAGAAAAAGCTGAGGTTAAATTATTTACCCCTGCATACATAGCCAGAAACTGTTGGACCCAGGATGCACATCCCTGGTCTCCTGAGTTTAGGACTCATTTTTTCCACTATACCGATATTCTCTTCAAGACAGTCCATTTGATTCTATAATAGCAAGAGCTAAGGAACCACAACCAGCAATTTCATTAGCTGAGGTAATTCTTGCCCAAAACAACCACAGCTAAGAGAACCAGCATGGGAAAGCTGTAGGAAATGGGTCCTTGAATCAATTTTGTAATGCATGATGCAAAAATGTATAACAATAGCAGTCAAGTAGGAGCAGAAATAGTTACTCTAGAAGCTTAGAGGGTAGAATCTCATCTAGTCCTACCCACAAGATTTAGGATCCCATAATCTTTTGGCTCTTCCAGGGAGGCTTTGGTAAGATTCCCTCCCACACAATGCAGGTAGGAAGGGAACACTGAGATCCTTGGTAAAGGCTGGGAATATTGAGAATGGAATAGGCCAGAGAGAGTTGGTGATTGTTTTATAGAACAGAGAAGGAAAGAACAGAGACCACGCTCTAGAACCCAAATCTTCTCTTCCCTGTTCTTGGGCCAGCAGCTTCCTTCACCTGATTCTTCACCTTGGGTGACAGAAAATATGTTACATTTTTTGCCTTCTAAATTTCATGCCCTTTAAATTCCCCACCCTTCAACAAACTTCAATGGCCTAATTTAGGTTGGCTGTGGCTATAAAGTTTCTCTCTCTTTTTAATCCTTCCTGGAATGAGATTAAGATTTTTATTTTTTTAAACCATTCCATTATTTTGCTAATTAGTCTAAGGGAATATGCCAGCTTTTTAAAACAATTAGCTATGATTATTTATGTAAAATGTATACAAAATCTGGTTTTTTTAACTAGGGGGCCTAGAACTTTAAAAAAAAGGCAAACCTAAAACTGTAGCATATCTAGGGTATTTCAAGGGTACTGAGTTTTATTTTCATTCTTGCTACCACTAACCTTGTAATGACATTTCTAGATTTCATGATTTCAATTCTCTCATCCCCTATCATTGACTCCCAACCCCTTCATGTGAAGGATCAGCGCTATACCCTTCTGGGAACACATCTGGAACCTTGGTCTGATCCCAGACAGCCTGGAATGAAGAGCTGGCAGAGATCTTCAAAGAGACTTCAGAATATGAAAGAACATTGTCCCAAAAGGCAAAGCCTGGTTAGTGGAGTCTGCTACATCACAGGCCTCTTAGACTCAGAGGGCAAGAAGAGATGAGGAGGTGGTCAGACCTGGATCCTCTGTGTTCCATCTGGTACCTCTAAGGAAGAGCTCTGACAATTAACTGCACGAGCATCATCCCAGTGATGAGAGCTTAATTGCCAATTCAGCAACTCGGAATCCACATCTGGCACACACACAAAAAAAAAAGTCCTCTCATTCCCTTTGCCTAGTGCCTGCCTCCGAGAGTATATATAAGGAACTTTCCCTAGCAACAGCGGTGAGCCAATCTCACTAGCTCCCCAATTCATTTGAGATGGCTTATTTTGAAAGACTCTGGAGGGAGTGAATTTTTTTTAATCAAGTGACAGATCCTTCCAGGAAGTGGAGAGAAGAAATAGGTATAGGGTTCAACCCCCAAGATTTCTGACACTCAGAGAGGGAGATCTGGGGAGCGGCCCCTCTGCCCGCCTAAGAGGATGTGAGTCACACTGTTGTTTTTGGCTGTGTTTTGACCAGAAACTTCTTTCAGAAAGTGAGCATGCAAATCAATCATGCCAGGACTCCACTAGGGATAATGATTCAAATGCCTTGGATATTAGTTGCATCTCAGACACCAGAGCTAAGAGTTTAGAACAACCTCTGGTGGAGCCATTCCAGGGTTTTCCTCCCCAGTGCTAATGAATAATTCACTTTGACAGTAGATGGAGAAATTCAATCTGGTATTCTGGGCATTATTCTCACTTTCAAAGATTAACTTCTTTTAGCAATAGAGAAAACAGAGTCAAACAGATTACTTTTGGGAGGCCCAGAAATAAATTTTGTCAATACCACCATTGGTCTTGTCTATAGCCTTTGACCTGAATGGCCATCTAGCCCAACCCATACCTGTAGATCCCCAGCTCGGGAATGGGTATGTGAATGAGCTAGCTAGAAATGACAGAAAGTATGGAGAGATAGAAAGAGTAGAGGCCTAAGGCTCAGGTATTTGAATTCTACTTCTACTTCTACTGACATCCGTGGAACGGTGGATAGTGCTCTGAACCTGCAATCAGAAAGACTGAAATTCAAATTGACCTGAGAAACTTCCTAGCTGTGTGATCCTGGGCAAGTCATTTAACCCTCTTTGCCTCAGTTTCTCATTTATAAAATGAGCTGGAGAAGGAAATGGCAAACCACTCAAAGAAAAACTCAAATGTGGTCAAGAAGAGTCACACATAACTACCCAACTAGTTCTGCTACTAACTAGTGATATTGCCTCATTTCCCCTGTTTCAACCTCAGTTACTTCCACTGTTAAAATGAGGGGGCTAGAGTAGATAACCCAGAAAGGCTCCTTCCTGTTCTCAGTTTATAAATTCTCACATGTTCTAAGGTCACTTCCAAGTATAATGTTCTGTGTTCTAAGTCTCTTCCAACTATGACATTTTAGTCAAGTTAAATCAATTCAATAAGCATTTATTATGTGCCAGGCACTGTGCCAAGCCCTGAGGGTACAAAGAAAAGCAAGAACAATGATCCTGTTCTCAAGGAGGGTAAAACTCTAATGGGTAAGATAATATGCCAACAACCCTGTACCTGCAAGATGTGTACAGGATACACTGGAGGTGTTCCAATGCTCTGTGTTCTAAGGTCCCTTCCAGCTGTGATATTCTATAAAATCTATGCTAAACCAAGAAGTTCAGAATCAACCATCATCCTCAGTGGACTTTCTACTAATACAAACAAGGCTATCTTTCCCCATTCTTTTACTTCTTATATCCATTTCTTTCAAGGCTTTGTTAATAGGGATTTGTGGTTTCTAAGGATCAACCCTGCATACAGATGGAGGACAAAGTCTCTTCAGATGGCTTATTTTTAAAGATTATTTATTTGTCTTACATGACAAATATTCCCTAGCAATGTCTTCAGGATATACAGATACAGGTATATAATGTTCTCTACTAAAATCCTACTCTGATGGCTTATTGTGACATAATGGTAACCCAGGGTCTTGAAGATGGTTGTGGAGGGACTTTGACCCATTCCAGGAAGAAGAGGCCCCTGGGGGAAAAAAATTACACCTCCTACTAAATGATTTGTTGAAGAAAAAGATGCACCTTTCCAGAAAAGGGAAGGAAGTGGTGGGAAAAAAGAACAACAGGATAACCGAAGACTGTTTTATGGAAGGAAAAGACATATCCTTCAAAGAAGGTGGTGTGGAAAGAGACAAGAGACCACTTTGAGAAGCTGGCAGGGGGGGTACCAGTCCTCAACTTCTGATATTATCTTTTCAACATCTACAGAAATCATAGATGTGATTTATGCTTGCTCATATTCTCTTTGAAGAGAAAAGTATCCAGGGCAGAACCCTAGGGGACACCCTTACTAATTGCATGGGAGATGGATGATGAGCCAGCAAAAGTGACTAAAAAGGACCAGACAGACATTGTAGGAGGAAATCACAGAAGGCAAAGGAAGAAAGAGTATTTAGAAGGAGGCAGTCCACAGCCAAAAGATGAAATGAGACCAAGAAGATGGGGACCAAGAAAAGACCATCCAATCCAAAAGATCATTTGTAATTTTAGGGAAAACATTTTCAGAGGAGTGGTGGGATTTAAAGCTAGATTTCAAAAGGTTGAGAAAGAGACAGACAGACAGAGACAGGAGGGGAGGGAGGGAGGAGGAGTTCTTTCTAGGATTTAATTGTGAATGTGAGTAGCACTGAAGGGACCAGGAAGATCTTAGTTCAAATCCTGTCTCAGTCACTATCTGTGTGATTCTGTGAAAGTCATTTAACCTTACACAATCTCAGTTTCCTCATTTGTAAAATGAGGTAACAACAGCCATTACCTCAAAAGGTTGTGGTGAGGATAAGCAACCCCTAAAAGTCCTTTGTAACCTTTAAAGCTCTATATAAATGTTAGCTATTATAGGATGAAGATAAAGAATGAGAGATGGGGTAGGCACCAGGACAGAATGAGATCAAGGGTACAAGTAGGACTGACATGGGCAAGAAGTCCTGCCTTTTCCTCCAAAGCAAAGTAGAGCAACAGAGACTAGGAGAAGACATGGGGGGGTTGAAGTATGAAGTACCACAAAATCGAAGAATCTTAGGGCTGGAAGGCATCTCACTGGCCCTCTGGCCCAACTCATTGATGCATAAGAATTCCCTTCTACCAGTTCCCTGATAAGTGGTCTAAAGAGCCACAGCTGCCCAACACATTTAGTGTTCTGGAAACAAACAAACAAAATACAGAGAAAGGAGATGACCCCTTGGGAAGGGAGATAGGAGGCTAGCTTTGACTGATCTGCCCCCAGGATAATGTTCAGTTTACATATTTATGTAGAAACCTATGAAAATCTGATTCTTTAACTAGGGAACTAGAAATTTTTTTTTAATAGCAAACCTGAGCTGGTAACATTACTAGACCTGAGGTTTTACAGCAGGAAGCTGCATGCAGGGAGGCCATAGCCTAAACCCCACGCAATTCTGCTCCTTACTAAATGTGAGTCTAATTTTAAAAGATTTTTCTTATTTAAAATGGCAATAATAAAAATAGTCATTATTGTTGTTGTTCTTGTTGAGTCATTTTTCAGACATGCCCAACTTTTCCTGATTCCATTTGGGGTTTTCATGGTAATGATTCTGAAGCAGTTTGCCATTTCCTTCTCCAGTTCATTTTATAGATGAGGAAATAGAGGCAGAGTTAAGTGACTTGCCCAGGGTCACACAGCTAGGAAGTATCGGAGGCCAGATTTAAACTCAGGAAGATGAACCTGGTACTCTATCACACACACACACACACACACACACACACACACACACACACACACACACACACACACATATATCCACCTAGGTGCATAGTAATAATAGTAATGATAATATTTGCATAGATATAAAAATAATACTTGTAAAGAAAGCCAAAGTCCCGTATCTATAAGGGTAAACTATTATCATGATGCAAAACTACATCCGCCTTGAGGTCAGATACCACATCTCCACATCCAGTCACAGGGCACCAAAAAGAAAACCATTCACCTGCTGGTGGGCGGGAGTCAAGGAAACATTCATAAAATAACCCCAAAAGGCTCTAACACTCAGCAAGGCCCACTGGAAAGGCTGATAATAGTCATCACCAAGCTCAGGCTAAGAGTGGCAGAAACCTTTGTTATGTAAATTAAAGGTTTCTTCCTTTTTCATTGAAAAAGAGTGAGCTGAGGAAGTAGCATTCAAAGCTACCAGGAAAGCCCCCCAGAAGACAATTATTTGGGAGTTCCCTTAATTCAGCCTCTAAATAGAAATAGAAATCACCTAAACCAAGAATGGAATGGTGCGACTAATACCTTTGAATTGGAAAGAACCACAGAGATCATTTGGCCATCATAGCCAATTTATAGATGAGGAAACAGAGGCCCAGAGAAGTTAAGTAATTTTCCAGAGTTACACAAACAAGCTGGGCTTAGTTGGACCTAAAACTCAGGTCTCCTGAATCTAGCTCAAGGTTCTTTCAGTTACATTGTATAAGAAAAACCCACTGGACAATAAGAAGAAAAAAGTCCAGGAATTGGCCTCTGGTTGTTTTGCTCCAACTAAACAGTGTCTAATGTACATTATATCACTTGATTCTACCCCACCTCCAGCAATAAATTCCTTAAGGGCAGAAATAATTTTCATTTTTGTCTTTATATCCCCAGAGTTCAGCACCTTTCACCTAATAGATGACTAATAAATGTTTATTGATACCCTTGTTTAATCACTAATTGTGTCTTGCTGAACAGCAGCCTCCGATCATTCCTACCACCTACCTCCTTTGCTAGAGGCAGCTAAGGTTTACAATGGATAGTATCAGGCCTCAGTCAGAAAGACACGAGTTCAAATTCTACTCTAGATATTTGTGACCTTGGGCAGGTCACCTAACCTCTGTTTGCCTCAATTTCCTCAACTGCAAAATGGAGATAATAATAGCAACTACTTTTCAGGGTTATTCTGAGGATTAAATGAGATAATATATTTAAAGAGCTTAGCACACCACCTGGTCAACAGTGGTGCATGCTAATTTACTTACTTCCTCCTATTTACTGCACAAAGCTAGAGAAAATCATGATGCCAGGGTCCACTACAGATGAATGCTACATGATCTCAGTGGGCCCAAGGGGGAGGGTGCCCTCACTGAAGCAGGCAACTGATCCTTTTCTACTTCACTAATCAGTTCTAAATACCACTCCCCACAGAGGCTATTCCAAATCTCTTCATCCCTCACACCCTGCTCTCTCAACTAAGAACCTGGTCTCATCCTTCCTTAAAAATAAAAAGAGGGTGTTCTGTCCCCCTCATCTCAGGGGAGCCAGATATCTCACCACACTTGGTCTTTTGTATTCCTGCCTCTGACGATGAGGTGGCCCTTGGCAAGACTTGCCCCCTTGATCTTATCCCTTCCTAGAGACTTTCAGCAGGTGGCCCCCATGACCATTTCATCCCTGTCTCTCTGTCTCTGTCTCTCCTCTCTGTCTCTGTCTGTCTCTCTTTCTCTGTGCCTCTCTCCTGTCTCTCTGTCTCTCCTCTCTCCCTCTCTCTGTTTCTCTTTCTCTATTTCTCTCCCTCCCTCTCCCTCTCCTTCCCTCCCTCTATCCCTTTCTCTGTCTCTCTTTCTCTCTCTCCCTCCCTCTCCCTCTCCTTCCCTCCCTCTTTCCCTCTCTCTGTCTATTTCTGTCTCTCTTCTCTGTGTCTGTCTCTCTGTCTCTCCCCTATCTCTCTGTCTCTGTCTCTCTTTCTCCTCTTCCTCCCTCTCCCTCTCCTTCCCTCCCTCTATCCCTTTCTCTGTCTCTCTTTCTCCTCTCCCTCCCTCTCCCTCTCCTTCCCTCCCTCTTTCCCTCTCTCTGTCTGTCTCTTCTCTATCTCCCTCTCCCTCACCTTCCCTCCCTCTTTCCCTCTCTCTGTCTCTCTTTCTCTCTCTCCTTCCCTCTCCCTCTCCTTCCCTCCCTCTTTCCCTCTCTCTGTCTGTCTCTCTCTGTCTCTCCTTTCTGTGTCTCTCTCTCTCCTGTCTCTCTCTCTTTCTCCTCTCCCTCCCTCTCCCTCTCCTTTCTTCTCTCTCTCTCTCTCTCTCTCTCTCTCTCTCTCTCTCTCTCTCTCTCTCTCTCACTCTCTCTCTCTCTCTCTTGGTTTTTTCCCTGCCTATATATCTATAATCCTTCAGAAATCCTCACTTCATCCAATCATCATGATTAATTGTCAGAGATATCTCCCCTCCCCTTCTCAGCTTATCTGTGTACTTCTTTCCCTAACTTACTTCTAAGCCCTCATTTTGTTGGGGTTTTTTTTTTGTAAACCCTTACCTTCTCTTAATATCAATACTAAGAATTAATTACAAATTAATACTAAATATTAATACCAAGACAGAAGAGCAGCAAGGGCTAGGCAATCAAGACTCAGTGACTTTCTCAGGGTCACACAGCTAGGAAGTATCTGGAGTCACATTTGAACCCAGGTCTTCCTGACTCCAGGCCTGGCCCTCTATCCATTGTGCTACCTAGCTGCTCCAACCCCTCTGATCTGTTCACTATTCTAGCACAGTTCTTCATCACTGTCACTATTTTTTTTTACTATGGAAATCGCCTTATAATTGGTCTTCCTCTGAACTGAACAATAAACATTTTTAAAATTGTGCCAGGCTACAAAAAGAGACAAAAGAGAGACCCTGCCCTCAAGGATCTTCCAAGATCAAATATAAAGTCCTCTTTTGGACAATTAAAACTCCCTTCTATTCCAGGACTCACTTCCTTTAATTTCCTCCAAAATTCTACAATCCAGCTATATGCACCTACCTGCCATTCTGCTTTCCAAACATTACATCAATTATCTTTACACAGCCTGTCTGCCCACATGCCTCAAATGCTCTCCTTCCTCTCCTCCACCTTCCATCCTTCCAACAGTTGCCCGAAATCTCACCTTTCACATAAGTCCTTTCCAGGCTCCTTTCCACCACCAACTACCAGTGTCTTCCCTCAGAAATTATCTCTGTACATGGCTGTTTAGATGCTGTCTCCCCAGTAAGAGTATAAGCACCCTGAAGGCAAGAACCAATTTTTTTTTTCTTTCTTCCTATCTCCAGTGCTTAGCATAGTGCCTACCTTAATATAGAGTAATCATTTTTGACTGGTACATCCTCTTAACAATTTGTAAAACAGACAGTGCAAACATGATTATTCACATTTTACAAATGAGGAAAGTGAGGCGGAGCCAGAATTCAAAATTAGGTCTCTAAAATGCCTTCAAGTCCATGCACTCAAGTTTTATTAAATGTCTTACTTTTCGAGATCCTAATTCAGCCCAAGCCACACTGTCAGCTCTGGATTCTTATTAAATGGCCTAGCTGATATGATTAAAATAGTTATTGTCTAATATCTTACCAAAAAATAAACATTGTCAAATAGCAAGTCAGATACTGAACTATTAGAATACATACAAGGGACAGAAAGGTGCCTCAGTGGGTAAGGTGTCAGACCTAGGGATAGGAGGTCTTGGGTTTAAATCTGGCCTCAGACACTTCCTAGCTATGTGACCCTGAACAAATCACTTAACCCCAGTTGTCTAGCCCTTCCCCCTCTTTGGTCCTTGAACTCATATGCAGTATCAATTCTAAGATAGAAGGTAAAGTTTTAAAAAATTTTGAAAACAGAAATAGAAAAATATTTTTTCATTTATATTTATATATTTGTTATAATATTTATATTTATTTATATTTCATTTTTATCTGTGTATGCAAGTGCTTAGTCTGGCATGTTACAGGTGCTTAATAAATGTTTATTGAATTGCACTACATAATTCCTGGGGTTGCTTTAAGGAAAATGTAATTTGCAGAAATATGAATTATTACTCTTTTACAGATGAAATAGGCTCTGAAAAAAGAAGACTTGCATTTTTATTCTTGCAGTATCATTAACGATAACATAATGAATGAATTGGAAACATCCTTGCCTTTTCCAATTCAGACTTCCCTAATTAAAATTAAGGATTTGTACTTGTTCAGGGTCTATAAACCCAGACTACTCAATGAAAATGTGCTTTAAAGAAAATAGATTAAGTGTGGCTAATACAATCTCAGAGGAAATGATTGTAGCTCTTCAATTGAGATTCGCTTAACCCTTGCTGAGAGTAAATACAGAGGGCCAGTCAGTATATGTTAGGTCTCTCCATTTCCAGAGTCAAGTCAATGAATCAGTTGGCATTTATTAAGCACCTACTACATGCCAGGTGCTGCGCCATGTTCTAGGCATACCTGACCCCTTAAAAAAAAAAGGCAAAAGACAGTCCCTGCCCTCAAGAAGCTCACATTAAAGGGGGATTCACCAAGTAAACAATGATATCCAAACATGCTATGTACTTAATAAATTGGAGACAATCAAAAGAAAGAAGGCACTGATATTCAGGGCATTAGGGAAAGATTTGTTTGTTCGTTCGTTTGTTTGGTAGAAGACAAGATTTTAACCAAAACCCAAAGGGAGACAGGGAAGTCAGGAGGCAGAGATGCAGGAGTGAGAAAATTCCAAGCATGGGAGACTACCAGTGATAAATACTCTGAGTAGTGTTTTGCACCAGGAACAGCAAGGACACCAGAATTACTGAATTGCAGAGTATGTAGGAGGTAGGAATAAGTAAGATGTAAGAAGCCTAGAAAGGTAGGAGAAGGTCAAGTTATCAAGGGCTTTAAACTCAAACAGAATGAATTTTAAAATTGATCCTGGAGGTGATATAGAGCCACTGGAGTTTAATAAATTGAGGGATGCCATGGTCAGACCTGAGCTTTCTGAAGATCACTTTGACATCTGAGTAAAGGATGGACTGAAGTAGAGAAAGACTTAAGGTCATGAGACCAACCAGCAGGCTACTCCAATAGTCTAGGAGTAAAGTGATGAGAGTCTGCATGCACTAAGTTGGTGGCAGTGTCAGAGGAGAGAAGGGGGTATATATGTGAGATGTTATGAAGGTAAAATCAACAGGCTTTGGCAACAAATGGAATATAGGGGTGGGAGGTCAAAGATTACATCTGGGTTGTAAGCCTAGGCAAATAGGAGTAAAATTTATGAGACAAACATTAAGACCTGAAGAATTCATCTGACTTGCTTGAAAGACCTAAAGTAAGAGGGAGATCCCCACCTCTCTGAGTAACTCATGGGCTCCACTATAGAAGAGGTCTAATTATTAGGAAATTGTTACTGATATCAAGTCCAAATCAGTCTCTTTGCAACTTCTAACCATTGTTCCTAGCTCTGTCTCCAGCACAAGCAATGAAAATTCTGTCTTTCCATTTAAATCCTTCCATTCCTAACTTTTTGAATACTTAAACACAGCTATCCTATTCCCCATCTTCTTTTTTCTAGGTAAAATATCCCCAATTCTTCTGATCAATCTTTAAATGGCATGGTTGATCTCAAAGCCTCTCACCTTCCTCATTACCCTCATCTAGATCATTTCCAATCAGTCAATACCCTTCCTAAAATTAGGCACCCAGAACTGCATACAATACTCAATGAATCACCGAATTTGGAAGTTTGAAGGAACTCCATTAGACCTCTAGTTCATATGCTCCAGATGTGATTAGATCTAAGCAGAAGACAGGACTATCAGCTCCAAAGCTCTGGAAATCATGTCTCTCATAATATATCCTGGGATCATATGCACATCATATTCATGTTGTACTGTTGACTCATGCATATTGAGTTTGCAATCCACAAAAGCCTCAAAATCTTTTTCACATGAATTTGCTGTCTAACCAAGTCTCCTCTATCTTGTAGTTGCTTTAAAAAACATGTTAAACCCCAAATGTAGGATCTTAACATTTTTCTCTATGAAGTTTCATTTTATGAGATTCAGCCCAGCATCTTAGACTCTCAAGTCTTTTTTGGATACTGATTTTCTCATCCAAATGTGTTAGCTATATGTCTCTCTGTTCTGCCAAGGTACAATCTTGCCATTTAAGCCTTTCCTATCATTGGTACAAATGTTAAATGGCACAAACATCAGGTCCCTGAGGCATCCCATGGTGTCCTACTTCCATGTGGTCATCAAACCATTGATTAGTTCTGAGTCCAGTCATTCAACTGGTTCCAAATTCACTAAGACACCAAGTCTACTCTATGTCTCTTCCATCTTGTCCATGAGGAGAGTACTTGTGGCAAAAGCTTGACTGAAATCTAAGGCAATCTCTCTTAAACTGAGTTTACCATAAATCTTTGCAGGATATCATAGAATCACAGATTTAGATCTTGATGAGACTTTAGAAGTCACTCAACTCATTCATTTTATAGATGAGGAAACTGAGGCCCAGAATGTAAGTAGCCTAGTTAGCCACTAAGTGCTATCCCATAGCACTCATGTCTTCCTGACTCCAAGTCTAGATTATGCCACATGGCTGCCTCAAATTCTATCTTCATTGGCCAGATATCAAACCCAGATCAACTGTTTGGAAGGCAGCTGTGCTAATCACTGTCCCACCAATGCCTCTCAGAAAATGTCTATACCATGTTCTTAATCTAAGGGTCTAGTGTCTTTGCCAAAAAAAGGAAGGGACCTTGGTCTGTCCTAACATGATAAAGTCATGCCCTATCTTTTCATCATCACTTTCCAACTGTTCTACATTTCTTGAAACCTAAGCTTAGTGAATCACAGTGGCACACTTGGGGTTTTCTTCTCTTGAATAAAACTTTGCACAATATAAAAATTGTATAAGAATGTTGGCTGATGAGGAATACCCTCCCTGGGAGAACCGGTCCTGCATAGTGGACAGAATACTGGAGCTGGAAGGGAGAAAACTGAATCCAAATCCCAGCCTGATCAAGTTTCATTAGCTGTATGACTAAGAAATGGCCTTAATTCCTCTGAGCCTATTTCTCCTCTGTATAACGGGGATGACACTACTTATACCACCAACCTCATGAGACTGTTATGAAGTAAGTACTTCAGCAACCTGACAGCTCTGCAGAAAAGTGAACTATTGCTACTTATCATTGTTCCTCATTATCGCTGTCAGTGAGCCTGTAGGGTTTGAGGGAGAATGAGGTTCATAGTATTACTGGAGCTAAAACTGGAAGGGACCTTTTCAGTTATTCCATCTCCCTGATTTTATTTTTTGATATCTTTATCCACCAACGATAGGTGGTTGACTCAGAAGATGTCTGGGGTTTTTCCAATGCTGACGTTCTAAGCTTCTCTAAGATCAGGTGGCTCAGTTCTGATGTCTCATATGCTACATTCTCTGCATCTCTCACATGCCCCACCTATAGGGTTTTTTTTTTACTCCAGAGGCAGGGCACTTTCCTGAACAGTTAGCCTGATTTATCCTATTCTCCAGCTCTGGATTTTTTCTTATCTAACAGTCATTCAATATTCACACTAACTTTTCTCATGGTCCAGATGTCACCCTCAATAACCACCAATCCCAAGAGGCAGTAGATAGACTGAAGCAAGTGGTGCCTGGCCAAGGGGTTGGGTTTTTTTGTTTGTTTGTTTGTTCTTATTTTTTTAAACCTTTACCTTCCATCTTGGAGTCAGTACTGTGTACTGGCTCCAAGGAGAAGAGTGGTAAGGGCTAGGCAATAGGAGTTAAGTGACTTGGCCAAGGAGTTTTTTGCTTGATCCTGGCAATGCCTGTGAGGGCTTAGAAGAAAGCCCTTCTGGTCCTTGGGAAAGAGCTGGGATGAAGGAGGCAGCCTGGTCTGATCTTTAGATGAGCCAGAGGATGCCTGTGAATGTAGAGCCAAGAATATGGAGGCGGAAATGTGGGTAGTAAAAGATAAAGGAGAGCCAGGGGACTCAGACAGGGATGTGGATGACTTATCAAAGATCAGAAGGAACAAATGAGTATATGAAGTTAGAGACTGGCCTTAATGAAGCCCTAATGAACAAGTTCCCACAATTAAAGACAACAATGCAAGGGTTACCAGTGGGGCCCTAAAGAGCCAAAACAATCAATGTCTTTGATTAAGTACTGATGAAATTCTCCATCAGCTCTTTAATCTGTGTCTCCCTGGGGTGTTTGGCTTTGCAGTGTTTTCAAAGAAAACATTTTTAAATATACATTATTTCTCAAAGCACCAACCAGAAAGTTTGGCTCTCCTTCCTGGCTCTCTCAGGCATCAGAACATTTGATAATTTCCCAGATGAGACAATGTAAGAGACAATGGTAACTTCAAGGACTCTCATCATATCCACTCTTGACTCTTTTCTGCAGACCTATAGTATCATAAAATCACTGAGCTGGATAAGCTCTTAGCAGAGAAACAAAGAACACTAGGCATTAGAACATAGAATGGCAGAAAATGGAATGTTAAGCCTGGAAGTGACTCTAAAGATTCATTCATTCAACAGTCAACATTCATTAATTAAAGGTCCACTATATATGTTGTCACTGGATGGAGAAAATAAAAATTTTAGGAGAAATGGACTCTGCTTTCATTATAGTCTAGTAGACTGGCACAACCCTTTGTTTGACATGTGACATGTGACATGAGGCCCAGAGAAGCTAAATTATTTGTCCAAAGTCATGTAGCTAGTACATGCCAGAGTTAAGGACTCAGACCAGGATCTTCTGACTCTAGAGACAGCACTCTTTCCTAATTATTTACCCAATTTGTCTTCCTCTCCAGCTTTGGATTCTTTCTCATCCGAAAGTCATGCTTGTTGTTGCTTATTTTACAGATGAATAAACTGAGGTAAACAGGGTTAAGTGACTTGCCCAGGATCATATAGCTAGTAAATGCCTGAAGCAGGATCCAAACTCAGGCAGATAAGTCTTCCAGAAAGAGAGTGGAGAACTTCTCAAAACGGGGTTCAGAGGAGAGAGTTGATGTTTAGGGTTGGCTCAGAGAGAGGAGAGGGGGTTTGAAGATTTTCCCCCTTCTGCCTTCCCTCCTTAGCTATAGCTGCTCTCCCAGATTTGCTCTTGTCTCTCTTGTCCCCCCTCCACTACTGGAGACCAAAGGGTCTCCCCTTGATCTGTTCACTCACATTTGATTCACAGCTTGGAGAAAAGATAGCTATTTTAATGCCAATTAAATCAGGGTAATACAAAGGAATAACTGGCAGGGAAAGAATGGGAAAGGAAAGTGGGAAAAAGTGGGTTCCTATCTCTATATAAGACCCTTTTCCTCCCTCTTCGAATTTGGGGGTAATTCAGGCTTTGGCAGCCTGAGCCCCCTGAGAGAAAGTCTGGTTGGCTGATCCTGGGTTTTGCCCCTTGGCCACAGTTCAGACCCAGGGCAACAGGAGCTGAGGTAAAGTCTGACAGAGTTTCAAAATGCCTTTTCTCAGGTTTCTCTTCAGTGAGTCTCTTCAATTGGGAATTGTTGGGGGGGAAGGATTTCCAGTCACAAGCAGGAAAAAATGGATAACCGTCAGGAGAAAGTCTTATTCAACCTTCTCTCTCTAGCTTCTCTAGACTGAGAGACCAACTGCTCTTCAGAAGGAACTTCCTCCCTCTCCTCAGAATTCCATCCTCCTGGGGCCCCTCCCCCGACAAGATGATCAGATCCACACACTCTTCAGTCTGGCACTTTTTCTTTAGTGCCAGTCTCTGTCACAGTCCACTGTACCACCAAGCTGCCCCAAAAGGCATGCTACATTCACACTGACTTTTCTTATAGTCTGCTGTCACTTGGTTTTAGACTAATATCTAACAAATGTCTTGGGTATTTCACCTAAAAGAAAAGGGAAGGAAGGAAGGAAGGAAGGAAGGAAGGAAGGAAGGAAGGAAGGAAGGAAGGGAAGGAGGGAGGGACGGAGGAAGGGAGGGATGGAGGGAGGGAGGGAGGGAGGGAGGGAGGGAGGGAGGAGGAAGGGAGGGAGGGAGGAAGGGAGGGAGAGAGGAAGGGAGGGAGGAAGGAAGGGAGGGAAGAAAGAAGGAAGGAAGGAAGGAAGGAAGGAAGGAAGGGAGAATCCTCAGTTGCATATGATAAACAAGATAAAAGGAGAGAGTTGAATCAATTTGAATTACTGAATTGAATTCTGTGATCTTAAAAGGTATTTTACCTCCTTGGTCTATAAAATGGGGATAATAATACCTTCCCTCCCTTACTCAAAGGTTGCAGAGAATGATTCAGATAATATGCCTAGCTCTGTGCTTTACAAAAGAAAGGTGTTATTATATGAAAGTGTTTTGTATACTGTAAAGAGCTATGTAAATTGAGCTATTAAGTGATTATCATCTTAACTCTTGACTTTGGAATAGCTTCTACATGTCTCTTCAACAGGGATTTAGTTCTTGGATCAAATCAGTGATTTCATTTATATAAAGCAATCAAATTAGGAAATTCCTACCCTGCATATTCTTTAAAAAAAAAAATCCCTACTTTCTGTTCTTATAACAACTCTAGGACAGAAGGATAAAGACTAGACAAATGGGGTCAAGTTAACTTGCCCAGGGTCACATAGCTGGGATGAATTTGAGGCCA
Organism: Monodelphis domestica; assembly: GCF_027887165.1. NCBI lineage: Eukaryota > Metazoa > Chordata > Mammalia > Didelphimorphia > Didelphidae > Monodelphis > Monodelphis domestica. The sequence goes on along the minus strand of NC_077229.1, from coordinate 128,845,109 downwards.
CATTTGAACCCAGGTCCTCCCAATTCCAAGCCTGGCATTCTATCTATTGTGCCACCTACCTGTCCCTAAAAATGGTTACATGCCACAGAGTAGGTGGCAATACTGTAACTGTATGTGTGTCGTAAAGGCCACTAAGATACATATCCTTATCAAGGAGAGTGCTAAAGTTCTCTCCTTTCATACAACACTGAATACTCTTAGAGTTGTTGGGACCCTAAGAGGTGACTGATTTGATCTGTCCTGAGCCACACAGCTAGTTTTATGTCAGAGGCAGGATCATAGATTTAGAACTGGAAGCAACCTGAGAGGCTTTCTTACACCAACATTTCTCATTTTATATATGAGGAACTGAGGCCCAAAGAGTTTGTTAAAGGACTTGCCAAAGCTCACACAGATAATCAGTAGAGGAACTAGAATTTGAACCCATGTCTTCTTAACTCCAAATGCCACTCTTTCCTCTGATGCCAACTTTCTGTCCACTAAACCATACTACTTAATAACAGGGGTAAAAAAAAAAAGACAATAAAAATAAAAATTGGCTGGATCCAAATTACTCATCATTAAACTACTGGGAACACAACCCAAAGCTTGGGTCTTAGCAGAAGTAGGTCAAGAGCCAATTCTTTCCATATTAGGAATGACAGATTTTAATCCCTTACTTTATGGAACTCATAACTATTAAATAAACCATAGAATCATGGATCCTGCTGCTGCTGGAAGGGAACTTAGAACATCCCACCTAGGTTGCTTATTTTACAGGTGACAAAACTAAGACCTAGAGATGGGAAATGATACATTCTAATGTCTAATGTTGCTAATAAGTGGCAGAATTGGGTCTAGAACCCAAGACTTCTAATCTGCAAGCCTGGTTTTTTCAAAACTCTTTGTTACATAGAAATTTCACAAGATAGTGAAGGGATATACCAATATGATATGAATATATTAATGTATTAGAAATTGAAATGATATGAAATTATAAAATATTAAAAATTAATTTCATTTGTTTCCTATAGTAGAAGGGAATGTTGGATATATAGCAAAGATTCATTTAATTAATGAGACTCTCCCCTAAGTTTCTAATCCTCAGAACCAATTTATTCATTCAGCAGCCATTTATTAAATACCAACTATAAGCCAGACACTCCCTTGGGTGCTAGCTTTCTCTAGGCTTGAAAGACACTCCCTCCTAACCTCTATTCCTTAGAATCCCTGGTTTCCTTCAAAGATCAGCTCAAACACTATCTTGTTCATGAGGTCTGAATCTCCCAGAAGCTAGTACAGCCTCCTTCCCCATCAAAGAACCTTGAATTTATTTTGTCTGTACATATATGTATTTTCCCAATAGAATGTATCTTCCCCAATGGCTGGGCCTATTTTAATTTTGTCTTTTTCTATTTCTCCCCTGGCACATAGCAGCAACTTACTAAATGTTTATTGAGTAATTGATTGAGGTAAGATTTCAACCTTGGTCTTCCTGACTCCCAAATCCTATTTATTCAGTCTCATGGGAAGCCTGGAACCTTACAGTAGGATCAGTTCCAAAGAACTAAAGTTGAAATCACCCCAAGGACAATAAAAAAGCATAAAGAGGGCATGGATGAACTGCAACACATTACAAATGAGAACTTATTATAAAAAAAAAAAGAGCAAGAAAAGGGACGTTACAGATATGTAGAGCTAGGGACAACCAGTTAGCTCAGTGGTTAGAGTGTCAGACTTGGCATCAAGAGAACCTTGGCATCAAATATGGCCTCAGCCACTTCAGAGCTGTGTGACCCTGGCCAAGTCACTTAGCCCCAGTTGTCTAGCCCTTACTGCTCTTCTGCCTTGGAACTTAGATTTAGCATAGATTCCAAGACAGATTTTAAAACATATATAAGTATAACTGGCAAAAGACAATGTGTGGTTCCATGTAACAAGAGTAAGGAATGCCTGATGGCCCTTCTGCTGCTCATAAAGTCAAGAGAACTTAAGGAGTGACTCATACATTGGGTGAACCCCTATAATGAACTGATGGGAAGTTTTGGACAAAGAATCCCATACAGCAAGCATTGGTGGACTGTGATCTGGTCTATAATGACACAGGGGACACAGAAAGAGGATATAAGGAGAGTCCTGAAGGTAGGGAATGACTTCATTTTTGTCATATTCTCAGTGACTAAAACATTGCCTATATTTTGTTGTTCAGTTGTTTTTCAATTGTGTCTGACTCTTCCTGCCCATTTTGTGGGGTTTTCTTGGCAAACATACAAGATTGATTTATCATTTCCTTACTTAGCTTATTTTGCAGATGAAGAAACTGAGGCAGAGATAAGTGACTTGCCCAGGGTTATAGGGCTAGTAAGTGCCTGAGGCCAGATTTGACCCAGGAAGAGGAGAATCTCCCTGACTCCAGACCTAGCACTCTATTGGCTGCACCACCTAGCTGCCCAAATTTATTTATGCCTGTACATAGCAAGCACTTAATAAGTACTTGCTGAATGAATGAATTGCTGAGAGCATTTTGAGTTTGAGCTGATAAAGAATATTTATTTGTAGAGAAATTCTCAATCACCTTTAAACCATGGACCATAAGATATAAATAAGAGAATGTTAGAATTGGGGGGGGGGGGGAAACTTGGAGCATTGAATATGAATGTGAATGAATAGAGAAAGAAGGGATTTTTCTGGTCGCCCAGTCCAGTTCTCTCCATTCTCCCACTTTTAGAGACAAAGAGAAAAGATTCATACAAATACCTTCCCCCCATGCTAAACTCTATATAGGGAGAAAATTTCCAGGCCAGGTTGAGAAACCATTGATTTCTGGTTTTGTTTTAAAACACTTAATTAACAAAGGAGAAGGGAACCCAAGAGTTAATTAACAGAGAATGGATTACAACAGCAGAAGGAACAATTGCAAAAACTTTACTTAACCAGAGAAAAGACAAGTTAAAAAAAATACATCATTGAACATTAATGAACCCTCATGGAATCAGACAGTGTCAGAGTAGGAAATGACTTAAGAAGTTTGAGGCCATCTAGAAGATACAGGAACTCAAAATCCCTGTAAAATATCCCCAAAGAAGGATCACCTAGCCTCTTCTAGAAAGCCTCTAGTGATAAAGAACTCAATCCATCCCATACCAACCCATTCCACTTTCAGGCAACTCTAATTGTCAGGTCTCACCTCTCTCTCCCCATTCCAGTCCATCCTCCACTCAATTATCATCAAACTGATCTTCTTAAAGCACAGGTCTTAGCATGTCACCCCCTCAGTCAGTAATCTCCAGTGACTCACTATTACTCTTCCCTCAAATATAAAACCCTGATTAACTTTTAAAGCCCTTCATATCGCGGACACTTCCTAACTTTTTTAAGCTTTTCACAACCTTTTCCAGGCTTCTTAATCCTTACTCCCATATATTCTGCTGTTCCTCACAAAAGCCATTCCTTCCCTCCACTTTTGACATTTTCACTGATTGTCTTCCCTTTCTTGAATTTTCTCTCTTGTCTCTGCCTCCTGGCTCCCCTGGATTCCTTAGGTACCAGCTAAAATTCCAACCTTTTGCAAAAAGCCTTTCCTGATCTCCCTTAAATATCGTACCTTCTCTCTGAGATCATCTCCAATTTGCCCTGTCTATATCTGGTCTGTTCATAGTTGTCTCCCTCATGCGAATGTGAATCCCTTCAGAACAGGGACTGGTTTTTGTTTGTGTTGTGTTTTGTTTTGTCTTTCTTTGTAGCTCCAGCTAAATATTTATATTTCTTATACTTGGCACTTGACTTTACATGACTTGGGAATTTCCACTTCCAATCAAATCAAAATCTGTCTTCCAGAAACTTACATTCATTCCTTCTATTCTGTTATCTGTAACCTTGGGAAAGAATTCCAATCCCTCTTCCACTTGAGAAACTTTCAGGTATTTGAAAATAGCAATATGCCCCTCCCTGCCTTGCCCTTCCTCTTAAGTGTTTTCTTCTTCAGCCTAAACATCCAGTTTCTACACTCTAGTCTCAAATGGCATGATGTCTGGTTTTTTCTCCTTGCATACCTTTCTTCCAATGCCTCCCTGTCCTTACTAAAATGTGGCACATAGAACAAAACACAATCCTCTAGATTTGGTGTGAACAGGACAAAGAAAAGGGGAAATAGCAACTCTCTCACCTCCCTTGTTCTAGACCAGAGGTGTCAAAATCAGTTAAAATGGAATTGGGTAGCGTACCATGATCAACTGTGAAAACTCGGCTACTCTCAGAAATGTAGTGATCTGAAACAATTCTGAAAGATTTATGATGGAATGCTAGCCACCTCCAGAGGAAAAACTGTTGGAGTCAAATACAGATCAAAGCATGCTATCTTTCACATCAGTGTATTTACAGTTTTCTTTTGGGGACTTGGTTTTGTATGAATGTGCTCTTACAATAATGACCAATATGGCAGTGTGTTTTATGATAATAAAAATAAATAAATGAAATGTACCTGGAACTAGTGAGCAAAAGAAATAAAAATAAAATAGAATATAGAGGATGTTAATTTGTGGTTTTCTAAGTCACCTTGTGATGGCAGTGATAACATTGGTAGGGTTTAGTGGCCTCTGATTTCTATTTCAGTTTGACACCATTGCTCCACATTCTATGCTTTTCTTAATGCAATCTAAGAAGTAGTTGCTTTTTTGGAAGCCACAAGCTCACTGGAGACTCATTCAACTCTAACAAACATTTTTTTAAGTGCCCTCTATGTAAACAGTACAGGGCTAAGCATAGAAGAGCTACAAAGTTTCATAAGGCATGTTTCTTCAAGGGGTTTACAGCCTAGTGGGACGCATGGGGGGATAAAAACTGAGAGCAAAATACTATACAATATTTCAACTGTAGATTAGAGAGCTAAAAACAAAGTTTGACATTTAACCTGGACAGTTGCAGAAGATCTCGTGGAAAGGATGACATTTGTTTGAGCTTGAAAGGAAAAGAATTCAATGGTGAAGAGAGAGATGGAATAGGGAACAGCCTAGGCAGTGGAAGAATGGAGCATGTGCTAGGGACTCAGAGTTGTCCAGTTTGGCAGGGATCTGGAGGGCAATTATAGGAAGAAAAATGAGAGAGATCTGGAAAGGTAGAGGCATCAGGCTGAGGGTGGTCTTGAATGCTAGGCAGATTCATCTGAACTTGATTCTGTAGTCAATAGGGAGCCATAGAACACTTTTTAAGAGCAGTGATGTGAACATATCCATCAAGCATGAATTCACCTCTTGCCTAGACTGTGACAATAGCCTTCTAACTGGTCTTTCCTGCCTCAAGTTTCTCCCTTCTCCAATCCATCCTCCACACAGCTGCTGAAGTATTTTTTGAAAGCCCAGATCTGCCTCTGCCATCTCTCTATCATACCCCACTCTCTCTTGCCTCAAGAATCAAATAAAAAGTCCTCTGTTTGGCTTTTAAAGCTCTTTCTAAGCTAGCCCCTGCCTGCTTTTCCAGTCTTCTCACACATTACTCCCATTCCATATAGATTTTACAGTTCAGCTTCTTCATTCTTCCTCATGCGTGATACCCTCTCCTGTCTTTGCACTGAGTATCCTCCTACCTGAAATGCTCGCCTTCCTTTCTACTTCTTAGACCCTCCAAACTCAGCATAAATACCAGGGGCCTTTCCTGGTCCTGCCAACTGACAGTGCTTTCTTTCCACTCTAAGGTCACTTTCCATCTTCTCTAGATGTATTATGCATATATTTATTTATATACATGTTCTGTCCCCTATTAGAATGTCGACTCTAGGGGAAGTGGCTATCTTTGCTTTTCTCTATATCCTCAATACTTAGCACAGTGCCAGGCATGAAGTAGCTATTTCATAAATGATTATTGATTCACCGATTGATTATTATGGTAGTAGAGAGGACTACTATGCTCCCAAATCTTTTTCATATCCACTATTGTTTAGACCTATTTATTAATCTAATCTTTATTTGTGAAATCGATTTTTAAAGAAGCAAGTATAGAACTTCAGATTTATCCTATTTAATCATGCAATATTCAACCCATCTTTCTAGCCTGATGAAACCTTTTTTATTTTTAATTCTCACACTGTCATCCAACATATTAGCTATCCCTCCAAGCTTTATATCAGGAGGAAATTTGGCAAATATGTCATCCATGCCTCCATCTAAATAAATAATAAGAATAGGATTAACTTTTGTTTTTTAAAATAGCATAAAAATTGCTCAGAATAAGACCACAAACAGAGGTCTATTGCATTCTACTATAATCTAAATTGATGGCAATTCTTTGGGTCTGGTTGTATTACCAGTTTTGAGTAGACCTAACTCTGTATTATCCTCCTGCCCAATATATGTTCTTTCTGTCCACAACAATATCACCAGAAACTTTATCAAATAATTTGTTATATATGGTTTTCCTCTGGTCTACCAACATAATAAGTCTTCAAGAAAACAGATTACAATCTGGCATGGCTTCTTTTTTTTAAACTCTCACCTTCTGTCTTAGAATCTTTTTAGTTCTAAGTCAGTGGCAAGGGCTAGGCAATAAGGGGAAATTACTTTCTTTGGCCACCCAGCTAGGAAGTGTCTAAAGATAGATTTGAACCCAGTTCCTCCTGCCTCCAGGTCTGCTTCTCTATCTATTGTGCTACTGCCCTGATAGCATCTTTATAAGCCCATTATACCTCATCTTGATGCCCTTTTCACTTTCTAAGCACAAACAAATGATCTTTTAAATAACACATTCTAGAAATTCTACCAGGTGCCAAAGCTTAGCTCCCTAGCATACAGTTTGAAGCTTCTACCTTCTTTCCATTTTTGAAATTTGAGATATCTCTTTCCAATTCTGCAGCATCTCTCCTCTTCCCTTTAATTTCCAAACACTGCTCAATGATTTCACTCTCTAGCTCATTCAGTGCTCTGGGATATGGTTTGGTCAAGCTTGGTGACTTGAGTTCAGTAGGCATGGTAAGGTACATCATTACCATCTTCCTATGTGACACTCACAAAGTCACAGCTTTGTCTAGGCTTCAGTTCCCTCTTCTGTAAAATGAAGGTAGATAATGAACTAGAGAACTTCAAAGATCCTTTCCAACTACAAATCCTATAAAGCCATGATATCCTCTTTGGGAGTACTTTCTTTTTCTTTTTCTTTTTTTCTTCTTTAAACCTTTACTTTCTGCCTTAGTATCAGTTCTAAGACAGAAGAGCAGCAAGACCTAGACAATTAGGGTTAAGTGACTTGCCCAAAGTCACATAGGTAGAAAGTGCCTAAGGCTAGATTTGAACCAGACCTTGAGTAGGGAGAAACTGGTTCCTTCCTTCAGAAGTACTTTGAAAGTTCTCCTTCCCTCCCAATCTCTTGCTGCTAGTACCTTCCCCTCTAAAATCACCTTGCATCAACTTCATATGCATCTTATATGTACCTATTCATGTTTTCTCCTCCATTAAAATTAAGCTTTTTGTGGACAAGGACTATTTTGGCCTTTTTTTCCTTTTTAAATATTCAAAATCCAAGGGTCTGGAATATAACAAGCACTTAATAAATGATTGATGGATTGATATTCCAATTAACCTCTTTAAATTCTTCTGGCAACCATTATTACTACCAAATCTTTTTCCAGAAATTTTAAGAATGGCAAATAGCACCTCTTCAAAGTGTCACTTGGCAGAAAAATGTCTAAGGAATCAAGGAAAAGCGGAGGGAAGGCAAAAGTCTCTTCTGGACATTCAATAAAAATTAACTGAATCCACTGAACTATATCTTTGGTTATATACTAATCAAGCCTAAAATAAGAGGATTGATTTGCTCACTTATTCATTTAATAAACATTTATGAAACGCCTGCAGTCTCTGTGTGAAGTCCTACAGCTGACTACAAAAACAAGTTGGACAGGGAGGAGTGAAATATGAACTTTTCAATTCAGTTTTGTAGAACTGGAAGGGCCTTCAGAGTCTTGATTAAATGCCTTCAGAGGTCATGTGCCCTTTAGTGTTCTTTAGAAAATCAGCATCTCTGAGATCTGTTTTTATTTCAAATCACCCAAACAATGTGCCAGACAATGATACTTAGCATTTATTATATCTTAAAAAGGAGCTGAGCTTTTCCATTCACTCAAGAATCTGGGCAACTCAATTCTCTTCCCCAAGGCCCCAAGTTCCCCCTTTTCCACCTACTGAATTTCATCTATTAATTCAAATGCCCCTTCCTGATATCCTTGAACCAACCCCACAAGACACCTCATCTGTACCTCTCAGACACACTTAATGTAATACTATCTCGATACCACTAGACTATAAGTTCAGTGAGGAAAGGGCTATGCCCTACCTCAAAATGTTCAATTCTGCTATCACCTAGCACATTGTTTTTAGATGCTTCAAAATGGTTTATATCATTAAATTGTTGAATTAGCTCTGGGATGTCTTCTAGTTCTAACACACTAAGATTATCTGATAAATAGTTTTCTCTTCTCTCTCTCTCTCTCTCTCTCTCTCTCTCTCTCTCTCTCTCTCTCTCTCTCTCTCTCTCTCTCTCTCTCTCTCTCTCTCTCTCTCTCTCTCTCTCTCTCTCTCTCTCTCTCTCTCTCTCTCTCTCTCTCTCTCTCTCTCATTTATTTCCTTCCTTCCTTTCCTTTTAAAGGAGCAACTGAATTTTAAATAGAGGCTGCCTGAAATCCTCACTCAGACTCTCTTCACTGTCATCCACTGAAACTGACACCTTCTTTACACAAGGCGTTTCTCGGAAAGCAGGAGTATTTCTGGGCCAACCAAGTACCCCTGCACCCCCCCCCCCACGGGGGGGGGGGAAGGGGAGGAGGGAAGGATGGCCTTAAAAAAAGTTACTTCTGCATTTCCTCTGTGGGCGCAGGCAAAGGAACACATTTCTCTTTACCTAGAGCTAGAACAGATACTAAAGTTTCTCAAACACCTTTCAAAAACTTCTTTAGATTTAGTGTAACAACAGACCCATTCAAAGGTGCAGGAAGCCAGCTTTCACTTTGATATTCACATATGCGTCCACAGATACAAAGCTTAGCCCTTGTAACTGATAACCGAGATTTACTTACAACAACTTTCACTAAAAAGAAAAATCGGTTTAAAAGAGCCAATGCATTACCCTTTTCACTTCCCCCCTCCCCCAACACATTCAGACTAGTTAACAGGCCTTCCACTGTAAAGATCTTAATGGTGTAATGAAAATAGTACTTCATTTGAAATCAAAAGAGAAGAAAATATGTATTTGTTAAGCAACGACTATGTTCCAGGCATCATGCTTAGCCCTTTACAAATATTATGTAAGTTGATCCTCAAAACAGCCCAGAGAGGTAGGGGCTATTATTATCCCCACTTTACTGATGAGAAAACCAAGGCAGACAGAAATTAAATGACCCATCCAGGGTAATTAGTAAAAGTCTGAGGCAGGATTTGACTCAGGTTTTCCTGACTCCAGCCCCAGCCACCCCAGCCCCCCCAGCCCCTGACCAGGATTGGGAAGTTGGGGGGAAGGCTTAAATCTTGACTCTGTCACTTAAACTTGTGAGACCTTGAGCCAGTCACTTCAACTTCATGAGCCTCAGTTTCCTCATCTATAAAAATGGGTGAGTTCAATGAACCAATTTGTATGATCTCTCTAACAATCCCCATTCTATGGACCCTTCAAACTGATATTTTATCTCGTGCTCTACGTGCTAAGATCCCTGCCAGCTGCCATGTTCTTTGTTCTAATATTCTATAACCTATGTATAGTCTAGCATTCTAGATTCTAAGACCTTTCCAGTTCCAAAATTCAAAATGTGAACATTCTTCCATTCCTGTTACTTGGGCTTTTAGCATTCAGAGACTTGCTTAGGGGCTTATTCCTGTCCTATTTACACCCTATAGGATGTGGCTGGAACTATGAACTTTCTGAGGTGGGTGAGGACAGCCAGTACTAATGAAGTAAATGAGCCCCAAAGAGGTTAAGTGACTGCCATGGGGTCATAATGCAAGTTCATGTGTTAATATTAGGTGCATAATGAGTCACCTCAAAAGTATTCTCTAGCTCTCAATTCAAGAACACTGAGGACCTGCTAGCTACAAGTACAGACATTTTTTAACATGTTGGGAATATAAATCTAGGTTTTTTCAAACCTATTTCAAAGTCACAGAATTCTGGAGCTGAAAGGAGTCCTTGGAGACAGATCAGCTGGTTCAGGAGTTCTTAACTTTTTCTGCATCACAGACTCTTTGGCAGTCTGGTGAAATCTACAGAGACTATCAGAATAATATTTTTAGAAGTATAAACTGATTATATTTAAATACAATTATCAAAATACTTTTTCAAAGTAAGTTGACAGATCCTAAGCTAAAAAGCCCTAAACACTAGATCCTATCACTGAATATCTATAATCACCAGATTCTAGACTATCTCCTTTACTTTACAGACAAGCATAAGGACTCACCCACAATGACGCAGCTCAGCAATGTCAGAGCCAAGACCAGAATTCTTGGGTCCCCCAACTCCCAGTCCTATATAGTTCCAGTCTGACACTTATCTTTTGAGGCAAATTAGAAAAAAATAAGTTAAACTTAGATACTCCCCCCCATTTTTTTAAAAAAAAGAAGTCATTTCATTTATGCTACAATCTACAACACTTTATCCAACTAATCAAAAATTCCTTTAAAAAATATTCTAGATTCTAAGACTAAAATTAGAATCACAGAATAATACCAACTTAGAGCTAGAAGGGACTTTACAACCATTATCTAATCTAACTTCCTCCCTTTACAGATGAGGCAACTGAGGATCACAGGGGTGACCATAACTTGCCCAAGGACACATATATCAGGAGATATGCTTTTATGGGCTTTTTTCCCTCCTGCTGCCTGGGAAGCAGTTCTATTATGTCTAGAGATCAACACAAATGTGACTTATTCAACTCCTCATTTACTTTTAAGAGATTGAGCTTGAGGTCAAGTTATAACTATGCCAATTAATTTTTTTTTCTACACTTCCCCTTTCCCCTGTATTTCAGCACTGACATTTTGAGAAATACAAATGCGGAAAGAGAAATTTCCACTCTAAGACAGGAGTTAAGAGAAAGGCTGAGCATCAGTTGGCAGAGGAGGAGTCTGACTCCTATAATAAAGTTTTCAGAGCAAACTGGGAAGCCTCAGGCTTTCAGGATAAACTCAAAGAATCTTGAGTCAATAACAGGTGCACAATTTGCATGAAGAGCAACAAAGATAGAAATGTCCAAAATCCAACAGCTGCTCTGACATGTGATAATCTGCTTTTATTCAAAGAAAGTCTCACCAAAGCAGTCTTGAATAGGTGGCCTGTCAGCACCCTACCCAACAGGACTTTCACCCTCACTCCAACTAGACTCATTTTAAAATGACCTCCAAGATACAAGTTTCCTTGGCCCAAGGCTGAGGGGTGCACAAAGATGAATAATAATGAAACATGTTTTTCTTATCCTTTCCTTTTTATATTTCCATCATGCTTATTTTACACATGAGGAAAATGAGGTTAAGGAACGTTAAATGACTAAGTCAGGGTTAAACCCACAAGAATAATTGGGGGAGATTACATGTACAATGGTCTTTCTACTAAAACAGCTGCCCTCCAATTTAAATAGCCTTTGTCCTCAAAGAGCCAACAGTCTAGTAAGGAAGATAAGGTCCATACACAATAAACATCAGGCAGACTAGAAAGTAGGTTGGGGAAGGGGACAGCTAGGTGGCTCAGTGGCAGTTGTGAACCAGGCCTGGAGTCCAGAGACCTGAGTTCAAATGTGACCTCAGATACTTCCTAGTTGTATGACCCTGGGCAAGTCCCTTAACTCTCATTGCCTAGCCCTTACTGCTCTTCTGTCTAGGAACCATTACACAGTACTGATTCTAAGTTGGAAAGTAAGGATTTTTTAAAAAGAAGAAAGAAGGAGGAGGAGGAGGAGGAGGAGGAGGAAGGCTGGGGTTAAGACATGGTTCTAAATTTGATATCAGGAAAATTGGGTTCTAGTCAAAACTCTGACATGTCTTGACAAAGCATGTCCTTGGTGAAGTCTATTAGCCTCTGAATCTCAGTTCCTTCATCTTTTTTTAACTGATATAATAGCTAACATTTATAATACTGCTTTTAAGATTTGTGACGAACTGTACATGTTATCTCATTTGATCCTCACAAAAAAAATCTGTGGGGTAATACAAAGGTCTCTGAGGACCCAGGGTTGTCTGCCCAAGTGTGGCATCACGGTTGGATAAATGAGATGAGACACACTGTGCATTCAGCCCACATATGCAGGCATCACACACAGTGCTCTGCCAAAGTACTGTGGAATGTTTGTTATATAGGTTTTTAGTACACACACATAATCAATTCTCTACGTATGTGACATTCTCCAGTTTGATTGGATATTATCAAATCACCTAAACAACACTCTTGTGATGTTACTACAACAGAGAATTCTGTGATCATTTAGTAGGTTTCTACAACACTGTGATAGATATGATTAATGTGAATAAAGTCATTTGTAGCTTAGTACCCCTTGACCTGCTGAGAGGATCACTGTGCTTTTGGTCAGCTTTCACTATCCATCATAATTGCTTGGGAAATGAACAACAAAATATATTCCTATCTAGGTGTGAGGACTTTAGGCAGACCAATTTTGGGGTTTTCCTCAATTTACAAGTTCTGTTTTTCTTGTGTTACTTTGAAGTGTCTAGCAATGTTGCTTGGTTTCTGTTCCAACAAGTTCATTCAAGTGTGGTAACTGTAGGAAAAGATTCATTATAGTACTTGATCTTTCAGCTGGTGTTTATTGTAGGGACTTGGAGGGTAGCTTGTGCTTGAGAAAGGAGGGGCCATGGGCAGTAATCTTTGGACTTTTATTCTGTAATTGCAATCTTTGGGGGCAATAACCTAGGGGGCTCAAAGTAGGGTATATATTTATTGATCCTATAAGTATTTGCTCTCATGTTATTTCTCCTGTATTGGGGAGAGAATAATAATCATAACAAGTCCACTAGTGGGGAAAATTTGGGGAAAGGAGTCACAAAGGGTGATCAGCAGGGGGCCCTCATTCTGGGGTCTGCTTTGCTAACCTTCCTTCCTCAGATTATGACCTTGTCAATCGGTCGAGGTATGATAGCCTCCAGCAGAGTAGATACTACCATTGTGCCTGTTTTTACAAATGGTGAAACTGAGGCTAGAAGATGACTTGCCCAAGGTTACAGAGCTAGTAAGTGCCTAAGACAGGATTCAAGCTTCAGTTTTCCAGACTCCAAGTAAAATATTCTATCCACTGTAGAATATGAACTGGGCTTAGAAGGATGCATGGAATTTTTAGCTCTCAGAGAGGCCAACAAAGTACATCCAGCTCCATCACACCTAAGCACAAGGGATGCCAACGTTTTAAATAAAAATGCCTCTGGAGGCAGCTGGGTAGCTCGGTAGAGTGAGAGCCAGAACTAGAGACAGGAGGTCCTGGGTTCAAATCCAGACTCAGATACTTACTAACTGTGTGACCCTGGGCAAGTCCCTTAACCCCCATTGCCTAGCCCTTACCTTCTACCTTGGAACTAATACACACTATTGATTCTAAGGTGGAAGGTAAGAATTTTTTTTTTTAAATGACCCTACTCTCACTCTAAGGCCTTCTTAAAACTAGTTTCCTAACTAGTGCATCAGGGCAGTTTGATACAATATGGCAGCCACTTTGGTCTGTCTTGGATTCCTCCTGGGATATTTTCTTTCCCATACTTCTCCCCGCATTGAGGTGGTGAGAGATGGCATATGCTGAGGTATGTAAAATACATGACTCTGTGGCTTAAGGTCAGGTTTTTAATGTTATTAAATAATAATAACTGCCATTTACCTAGTACTTTAAGGTTTCCAAAGCTCTTTTAATCTATTATTTTGGTTAGCCTTCTACCGCAAAGTGAGGTAATCACTATCAGTATAATTACCTCCATTTTTACAGAGAAGAGCAATGAAGCTGGTTTTCTTGTTCCTGTGTGAAATCATTACTCTATTATCACACCTTCACATATACTGGATGTCCAAAAGTCTTAGTGCAGTGTTTAGCTTTAATAGATATTAAATTTAGGCTTTCAAGAGTTAAAACTACAGGTAACTAGGTAGCATAGTGGATAGAGCACCAGTATGACCTCAGGTGCTTCTAAACCATGTGACCCTGGGCAAGTCACTTAACTCTCATTGCCTAGCCTTTGCTGCTCTTGTATCTTAGTTAGAATTGATACAAAGACAATAGGTAAAGTTGGTTCTTTTTCTTAAAGGTTAAAATTACGCCAAGACTTTGGGGACATCAGAAGATAAGGACAGATGAGACAAGGACAGATGGCTGGACTAATGTATGAGTTGATGGGAGTGGGGACTCCAGAGAGAATGGATAATCTGACATTCTGGTCTAGTTTGCAACTATAATGACAATAGCTGCTCACATTTTTGTAGCTTTAGAGTTTACAAAATATTTTCATATGTAATCGTATGCTCGATTCAATTTAACAAGTATTTAGTAAATATAAGCAATGAGGATACAAAGTCTAAAACTCAATGGCCCTTGCTCTCAAGAACTTCACATTCTATGAAGAACAGATACAGTATATTATATTAATTAGAATTTTGAACCCTTGGACTTCATCCCCAGAAGTCCTTCAGTATTTCCCAGAATTCCTCTCCTCTCTCCACCATGTTGCTTGTTCACCTTTATATAACTTTCTGGGACTCCTCCCTCTTTCTCTTCCTTATGGAGATTGAGGTTTGAGTCTAGTTTTTTTAAGTCTAGTTTTTATTTTAATAAATCTTATAAATATAATACTTGAGTTGTATATTAATTTTAATTTTCACAATATATACAAATAACTATGGAGAAGGGCAGTGAGATGTCTCAGTGAATTGAGAGCCAGACCTGGAGATGGGAAGTCCTGGGTTCAAAAGTGACCTTAGATACTTCCTAGCTGGGTGACCTTGGACAAGTGACTTAACCCCAATTGCTTAGCCCTTACCATTCTTGTGTCTTAGAAATTATCATTTTAAAACAGAAAGTAAGGGTTTAAAGCGGGGAGGGCGGTTAGAGAAAGAGTACTAATAACTGGGGGAAAGGGACTGAAGATGATCTCTAAGCAGAACTGTTTTTAATTGTTTTTTATTATGAATATAACCTGCAACAAACCTGAACATTTCAATATAAAATGAATGAAAGAGAACTGCACATAAAACTATGAACTTGTTATATGCAGTCTGGGTTATTAAAGTATTTATTAAATTTAACATGTAGCAACAAACCTCCCATCTGCAACCAAGAAACATTTTGAACTTTTCTTTTTTTCTTCTTCAGTGTATTTTATTTTATTTTTAAACCCTTACCTTCTGTCTTAGAATTAATACTAGGTATTGGTTCCAAGGCAGAAGAGAAGTAAAGGCTAGAACATTGGGGTTAAGTAACTTGCCCAGGGTCACACAGCTAGGGAGTGTCTGAGGTCACATTGGAACCCAGGGCCTCCCGTCTCTAGGTCTGGCTTTCTATCCACTGAGCCTCCTAGCTTCCCTTTTCTGGTATATTTTTAAAATGTCTTATTGACTGAGCTTAAGCCTTGCAGGAAAATAAGAATTTAGAGAGGTAGAAGTGAGAAGAGAACAAATTCTAAGCATGGACAAAAGCTTGTTCTTAAGTACAGACGCAGGAGACAGAATGCTGCATTTAGGGAACAGAGTTAGTGGTCCCCTTCAGCCAAGATCTGTAGTTTGTGAAGGTGAGTTGTGTGAAATAAGGTTGGCAAAGTAGGAGGCTGTCAGATTGTGAAGTTTAAAAATACCACGCCAAGAAGTTTGTGTTCTGAGGTGTCAGGGAGTCAAAGGAGACGTTTGAGCAGAAGAATATGATTAGATCTGTACCTTGGGAAAATGACTCAGCAGCTAAGTGGAGGATATATTAGAGAGAGGTAAAACCAGAAGCAGGAGAACCCAAACTGAAAGTTCTTGAATAGTCTAAGTGAGCAGAGAGAGGAAAGACCCTGAACTAGAATGGTAGCCATATGAGCAGAGAGGTAGCGATTAAGGCAAGAAAGGTCGTGGGAGTGGCAGAACTTGGCAACATGATCATTGAGAGGATGCAGGTGCACAGAATAGAAATAAAGAAGTTTGGAGGAGGCAAGGGTGTAGGAAGGAAGACAGTGAGTTCTGTTTTGGACATGCTGAATTCCAAATGCTGCTAGTGGATTTCAGACACTAGCTACCCAGCAGTTGACAGTGAGCCTTAAGGGCAAAGATGATCTGAGAGTCATCTGCAAAGATATGACCATTGAACCCATAGGAATAGATGACAAAAAGAGAAAGTACAGAGGTAGAAAACTTTCTGAGCTCAGGATGGAGCCTTGAAGGATGGGCACTTTCAGGGAGTTGCAGATGGATCATGATCCAATACAAGAGACTGAGAAGGAGTAGTTAGACAGGTAAAAGGAGAACTATCTCTTTTGAAATGAGAAATTTCATTTAATTCTCACAATCAACCTGTTTAAGTTGGTCATACAAGTTTTATTGTTCCCATTTTACAGATGAATAAATTGAGGCTTAGAGGAGAAGTGACTTAGTTGTGATCATACAACTGATAAAAATTGAGCCTCAAGTCAGAATGCAGGTGAGAATATAAATTTTTCACTTGTTTATTTGGAGTTTTGTTTGGAGGTTTTAACAATGAAAATATTTTTGCATAATAATAACTGTATAACCTAGATTGAATAGTTTGCCAGCTCTAGGAGGAAGGAGGGAAGGGAGGATTTGGATCATATGACTTTGGAAAACTTGTGTTTGAATTTATTACATGTAATTGATAAAATAAAGTTTTAGTTTTTTTTTTAAACTGAGTCTCAAGCTCTTCTATGACTCCAAGTTCATTGCTTTTACCTCCATACCACTTTATAGGTCAAAGGACTGAAAAAAAAAATCTGGGGAACACTTTTCTAGACAACAGAATTGGGTGGAAATAGAAGTGTCTGTCTTACTTCCTTCTGCCTGGCTCAAATATCTCTGCTTTTCAAATTTAATCTTGTGAAGGATCTGGACATGAGATTAGATTTATCAAAATGTCACCCACACACTTATGGTAAAAGATTTTCCCAAGTAACATGGACAAATTATTGACCTATAGCTGTTTGCAACTACAAATCAGAAGTCTAAAACAGTGTTATGGAGGAGTATTTATACATCTAGCTGATCTTACTAGTGAATTCAATTCAATGTACACTTATTGAGCACTAACTGTGTACAGAGATCGAGTTAGAAGTAGAAAAATGAAACATAAAACATGGTCTATGACAACATGTAAGACCTAATCGGCAGATATGGCCCATGCCAAAATAATTACAATAGAAAATAAGACACACTCATGGCAAAATCACAAACAAAATGTTAAATGTGGTCTGAAAAGGGAAAATCACTGAGAAAAGCCTTCTTGGAGAAGATAACACTGGCATTAGAACCTAAGAGATAAATAGGAATTTGTCAAGTGCAGTGGGAAATGAGAGAGGAATTCCAGACATATGGAACATAGCATCAGGAAAATATGAAAACGATTGGGGTGGCAGGGACAAGAGGAATAAGAGAAGGCTGGAAATGTAGCAGAATGTAGAAGGCCTTGAATGCCAAGCAAAGGAGTTTCAAATTTACTCTGCAGACAGCATGGAGCCCCTAAAGATTAGATTAGCCTATTATTCTACTCACACCATTCATTTGGAATTTTTGAACTCCCTAGGATAAGGAGTTCCCTATGGTTCTTGGCTAGGATATCTGCTGTGATGCTTATCTTAATGAGATGCCAAATATCTTATAAAACCACCACCCTCCTCTACACAATGGACTCAAGAGCATTTAATCTTTGTTGATTGTACTATAACAGTATTTTCCAAACTGTGTTCAGTAGAACTTCAGAATTCAGGGTTCCATGACAGGAGTGGGGGAGAGAAGAAGAGTTGTACCACTCATTCATTCAACTAACATTTATTAAACAGTGAAGGTGTGCAAGGAATTGACAGGGAATGTGCCTTTCAGGAACTTTCCATCAAAAGCATGCATGCAGCTATCTGGGCATAAAGGGGACCTGATTAAGGGCAATGGAGAGGTCCAGGCAAAGTACTCTGAGACACAGGACTGAGGAATCACTTTTGCCCAAAGGCGAGATCTCCTCCAACTCTGGGATTCTGGGATTCTTTTACTCTGCAGTGGGCAGAGATAGATCAGAGGAGACAGCAGAGAGGAGGGGGCACCGATGAGTTGAGCCTTTAAGGAGGAAAATAAAATAATCACAAATAATCAAAATAAGAGCTAACCTGTACATAGTGCTTATGACATGATGGGCATGACACCAAGCACCTTACAATTATTATCTCATTTGAGCATCATAATAACCCTAGGAGGTGGGTGCTATTATTATCCCCATTTTACAGATGCGGAAACGGATATAAACAGAAATTAAGTAGCTTGCCCAGGGTCACATAGCTAATGAGTGTTTGAGGCCAAATTTCAATTTTCAGAATCCTGGCTCCAGGCCTTGTACTTTATCTACTGCATCACCTATCTGTACACAAATGAAGAAGAGGGACAGGAAGCTCATCCTCATTATTATCATTATCACTGCTCTTATCATAATTGCTGTTATTATCATCATCGCCATCATTGTTTTTGTTAATAGTAGTAACAGCTGACATCATAAAGCTTTTCTAAAATAGTTTTTATTTTGTCTTTTTCTGATCTTGTCAAACACCAAGAAACATCAACATTTCCCCTTGCAAAGAAAAGAGAATTATGCATGAAGACATGCCTTTCCAGTAGGCACTAATTTGATTCATTTGTACATGTATACCCAGTTCCACCTGTAGCTTTCAAAGCCGTCCTGCTTGTCTTTGCTTCCTCTGAATTTCCTTCCATGCTAAGTTTGAAGGTTTGCAGTGTGTTTCAAGTATAATGATCTTCATTTTACAGATGAGGTGACAGGCTCAGAGTGGCTTGCCCACAATTACCCAGCTAAATGTCAGGGCCAGTGTTTGAACCTGGCTCCCACCTGACTTCACATCTTTATTTGCTCTATCCTGTTGCCTCTCACACCACCATACTGGCAGTAGAGATGGCCAACTTTGATTTTGAGTACTTCCTCACTAAGGAAGGACCTTTGAGGTCATCTAAACCAAGCTGTCCCACTCCCCAGCTGGACTCCTCTGTGTTGTCCCAGACAGAGTCACTATATTGCCTCTATTTGGACAGTTAACAATAAATAAGAAGTTACTACTAGCTCACATGTATAGTACTGTACTATTTTTTTGTTTGTTTTTAATCATGAGGTCTTTAAATGCATCTTGCTCACAACACTCCAATAAAATGGTCATTGCAATTATTATTATTTTTAAGCCCCGACCTTCTGTCCTAGAATCAATAATAGTTCCAAGGCAGAAGAGTGGTTAAGAGCAATGGGAGTTAAGTCACTTGCCCATGGTCACACTCCTAGGAAGTGTCTGAGGACAGATTTGATCCCAGGACTTCCTCTCTCCAGGCCTGGCTCTCAATTCATTGAGCCACCTAACTACCCTCAGCAATTATGATTTTTGTTGGTCAGATGTTTTAGTTCTGTCTGACTTTCACGACCATATATGAGGTTTTTCTGTAGAGATATTAGAGTGGTTTGCCACTTCCTCCTCCAGTTCATTTTAAAAAGGAGGAAACTGAGGCAAGCAGGGTTAAAGCCCAGGGTTACACAGCTAGAAAATATAGGAGGCCAGATTTGAACTCAGGAAGATGAATCTTCTTGACTCTGGGGCCAGTGCTCTCTCCCCACTGCAACACAAAGTGCCTACAAATATTATTACCCCTCTTTTATTTATGAGAAGCCAAAATCAACTTACTTAGGGTTATACAGCTAATAATTGTGAGAGCCAGAAAGTGAAGTTTTGAGAAAATTCACCTGAGCTTTGCTGACCAGCTTTTCTTTTCTTTGTTTTTAATCTTTGTTACAAAGAAAGAGGAAGGGATACAGTCAACATCTAATATGATAAAAAAAAATCAATAAAAGCAAGATGGAATTTTTTCAAAAAATAATTGACACAAGATATACTTACACAGAGACAAGGAAAAAGGAAAACTAATGTTGGCCAACAAACAAGATACTGTATTTAGAGTTCTAGTCCTACTATGTATTGATCCATTAGAGTCAGGACTCAGTTACCTCAATCCAATTTCAGTATCCTTCTACTATGGCACCACACACACACACACACACACACACACACACACACACACACACACACACACACAACCTTCTTAATTTATTTCAAAGCTATCTGGACAAAGATATACCCATGCCCCATATAACCAAGCATGAAAGTCTTTTTTGTTGATTCTTATCTCAAAGGAAACTGGGCAAGTCCATTCAAGGGGAGGGGTGGGAGAGAGGGAAATAGAAAAAGGTCTGGACCTAGGCTTACCTCCTCAAACATCCCAGCACCTAAACACACTATCTCTTTCATCTTCAAGTTATTCTGACCCTTCAATGCCTGGCTGAGCTGCTCATGAGGAGTCACAGCCAAACTAAGAATTTTGAGGGATTTTACCATTTTGTTATGGCCCTAAAACTGTAGCTCTTAGTTTGATGAGGGGCAGGCAGCATGGTAAGATGAAAAAAAATTGTGGCCTGGAATTAGGAGCCCTGAGTTTGCAGCTCTCTTCATCTGTTTCCTCATCTGGAAATCCTACCATCCTTGGATGAACAGTGGTTTCTGAGGCATGGGTACCACCTCCGCCAATCTCTAACCTGGTGGGCAATTTGGCCAACAGCCTTTAAGAGTCATCCTAGGCAAGTAACTGGGACCTC
This sequence comes from Monodelphis domestica, assembly GCF_027887165.1. Taxonomy (NCBI): domain Eukaryota; kingdom Metazoa; phylum Chordata; class Mammalia; order Didelphimorphia; family Didelphidae; genus Monodelphis; species Monodelphis domestica. The sequence goes on along the minus strand of NC_077229.1, from coordinate 128,824,282 downwards.
TTGGGGCCAAGCCCCCCTAAACCTAACCAAGCTGGACCTCCAATAGCAGATTTATAGTCCAGCACTGGCCCAATTTGCTAAGGCCTGCCAAAGCTCACACTCCACTAACCTAACATTTGAGAACCCAGGATCATTTCCACATTACAATGAGAAAGACTTTATGGGAGAAGGCTTTAATGCAGCCAGCTGTAAAGCAGGGCTTATAATTAGTATGTGCCCTGCCCACCTCACAGGGCTGTCATGGCAAAACCATATTACAAATCTTCAGAGTCTTACAGAAATATGAGTTGGCATTAGTAGAAATAGGGAAGTATTTAAAATTGTTAGTCTAAGAGTGGAGAGGGGAACTATGAGTATGGAACATTCCTTAAACTGTTAGACATGAATGTATTGGATAGTTTTTCTGAAGAATATTTTTTCCTCATTCATTCTAATTCTTCATTTTCAGAGATGTTTTCTGAGCAGAAGAGGAGGAAGGAGATATTTAGAAATAAATGAGATCTAAAACAAAAAAAATAATAAAACTTTATCTGTGACTTCTTTGGTAGAGGAAATTTCCAAATGAGGAAACTCCTTCCAATGCAAATCAGCACCTGTTTTAAAAGCAGAATCTCTGAGAGATGCTTAGAGCACTGAAAAGTGAAATGATTTTTCTAGGGTCACACAGCTAGTATGAGTCAGTGGAAAATTTTGAATTCAAGATGATCTAAGTTGGAGGTCAGCCCTCTATTCTCCTATAAATCAGATCATATAAGGTGGGAAGGAAAATGGCTACAATATATATATATATATATATATATATATATATATATATATATATACATGTATTTCCCCTAAACAAACTTAAAGTTTCTTGAAATGGGAATTCTTTCATTTTTCATTTCTGTCTTTGTATGTGCAGCTGGTAGTAGAGTACCTTGCACATGGTAGGTACTTAATAAATGTTTGTCAATTGACCAGTTGGTTGAAGACATGATTTTTATTTGTGAACTGGTATAATAAACCTTTATCAGTGAAAGAAAAATAAAACCTTGAATTAATGGGTATGTTTTTGTTCCCATGAATAATTGTAATCCCTGGAAACTATAGAGAATGAAGTATTGTCAGAACAAAGTTAGGAAAAGAGACAAGGCAAATAGATATGACCACAGCAAGCCAGGGTTTCATTTCTACAGGATACCTAGAGTTCTCCTTCAGTTCTTGTTCTTATTAGGGCTTTCATTAGGAGGGAAGGAGAGGGTAGTGAGGAAGATCTCTCACAGGGCCTAAGCTCTGTCTTTCCATCCCCTAGCATGACCAAATAGACAAAATCACAAAAAAACAGAAACAAAAAATACACGCAGGCAAATGTGGGCAGCCAAGACATTTTTCATAAGATTAATCTTGGGTCCTTCTTCAGCTCCTGGACCTTGAAACTGGATTCTAGAACATAACAAAACAGCATTAACATAGCCTCCTTAGCAAACTATAGACATAGGTGGCCTAAAAGGGAAAAAGTACAGTCAGAGGACCTAGATTTCAATCTGACTTTATTGGACCTCAGTTTCTTCCTCCATAAAATGAAGAGGTTGAGCTAGATCAACTCCAAGGCTCCTCCCAACTCTGTGTCTGAAGACCTATCTAGGCTGGAGGGAGGGATCTAAAGGGAATCTAGGAACTAAGCCATAAAGCTACTCAATAAAATTCCTAGAGTGCCCACAGGGCAGGAAATCTCCCAGTCATCAGCCTGCCAAAGTGTCCTGGTCATCTAGGGATAATGTTACATACCAGGCACTTGAGGCTAGATCTTAGGGGCTCTGGAAGCTGCCAGATCAGAATAGCCACAAGCAAAATTTGATTCATGATTCATGTAAGGGAAGAAAAATAACCTTAGCATCCAGTCCATTTCATAGAAGAAACTGAGACCTAGAAAGTGTGTGTGTGGGGGTGGGGGTAGGTGGGGAATAGCCAGAAGTCTCACAGCATAATGAAGAACCTGAGATGCCCTTTGAGATGCCCCCTTCACTATCTTCTTTACTTTCTCAAGAGACACACAACTAACCCATCCCTACCCACTGCTCCCAGGAAAGGACACCTTATTAGTTATTTAGACTTTCATAGATTAGAGTTCCATTTTAAGTCATTTTAAGCATGTTAAGTGAAAGGCTTATCTTCCTCAAAGGAATTTCAGATGACTAAGACATTGTTTTAGCTAAGAAAGGGGACTAGATCTGGAGATAAAGGATATGGATTCAAATTGTGACTGCTTCTTTGTACTGTGTAGTCTTAACCACTCAATGCCTCAGTTTTCTCATCAGCAAAATAAGGGGATGAAAATAAACAAGACCGCCTTTCCACCCCTACCCCACCCCAATCAAATAGTGCCTATGAGGCTACAACAGAGTGAGCTGAAACATCAAGCTCTCTCTAAAAAAACTCATTTGGCCTCTTTAGGCCTGTCTATAAAAGTAGGAGGTTAGAAAAGATGATTTGTAAAGTCCCTTCATACATTCAATCACTCATTCATTCAGTAAGTATACTATTTGCTAGTATCTAGGAATTAAAATAAAAACTACCTACCCACAAGAGCTTATTCTACTGGGGCAAGCAGGCAGACCAGTTAGGAGGAAACTACAATAATACAGGTGATGGATTATAAAGGTCTGACATAAAACAGTAATTATATGAAGGGAGAGAAAGTAACAAACAGTAGAGATGCTGTGCAGGATGAATGAATGAAACTTTACAACTATTTGGACTTGGAAGGTGAGGGAATGGTAAGAGCCAAGAATGACCCTAAAGTTGTGAATATGTGACTAGAAGAATGGTGGGACTCTAAATAGAAATAGGGAAGTTGAGAAAAAGGTGAATTTGGGGGGAAATATAACAAGTTTTGGATATGTTAAATTTGATATGTCACTAGGACAAAATTCAAAACCTCAAGGGGTAGACAGTATAGCTGGGGGGTGAAAGACGAATGGAGAGACTGAGGACTAGGCAGACAGTTAGGAGAGCCAGGAGAGAGTCATGAAATGCCATTAAAGTCAGTTCTAACATCCTATTTCTAAAGTTGCTTAGCATTTCACACTCTTTTTTTTTTTTAGTCCCCTTGAACTTGGGGACTAAAATTTACCAATAAGTTAATTTCTTCATTCAATAGGCATTTATTCAGGAGAGAGAAATGACATCAATGCCAGTTCTAACATTCTGTTTCTAAAGTTGCTTCAATTGATGTTCCAAGGATCCTTGTTCTCTGGATCATGTTCTCTAGATTCTTCCAGCTATATTATTCTACGTTCTATTATCACTGCCAACCCTAATATTCTGTTTTCTCAGGCTAAAATAATATGATTCTGAAAGATACAAGTGCTTTTGGTCAACTCTACTACTTTCATACATCTAAGTTGCACATAAAAGAAAGTGTGGTCCTTCAACTAAACCAATGCTAGGGGATTCCAGAACTTAGACCCCATTTCTATCAAAGAATAAGTCAACAAACATTTATTAAGGACCAAGTCTTTATAAGGCACTAGGCTAGGAACGATGGAGGTTATAAAGAAGTATAAGGCATGGTACTTACTCCCAAGAATCTTCAATATCATTAACTTGACTTATTCTCCTTATCACCACCCTAACTGTCTAACCACTTTTACCTCAAGCAGCTGTCGGGATGCACTAAAATGCTGACCAGATGTTGAACCCTCTCCAGGTTTTATTAAAAGGAGCCACAAGCAATTTCCAGAAATCTTCAATTTTCTCTCTAAAAACTTTCATTTGTGCTTAGCTTCTTTCAGAAGGAAACTATGGATAGGAGAGAATAGATTTTAAAATATATGTTTCTCTGGGTTTTAATTAATAATTTAATTCCTCCAATGGATTCTTCTTAAGAATGTCTTAAGAATGTCTGAAAGAGATTTTTTTAAAAATGGGCAAGAATCTGTTTGTACAAAAATATTTATAGCTGTACTTTTTGAGGTAGCAAAAAAAAATTGGAAAATGAGGGGATGTCCCTCCATTGGGGAATAGCTGAACAAATTATGGTATATGATGGTGATGGAATACTATTGTGCTATAAGGAGTGATGAATTGATGGATTTCTATAAGAACTATTCAGACCTACATGATCTGATGCAGAGTAAAATGAGCAGTACCAGAAGATCATTATACACAGTAACTGAAATATTGTGGGACAATTAAAGGTAATTGACTTTGCTACTAATAGCAATGTAATGATCCAGGACAATTCTGTGAGACTTATGAGAAAGAATGCTATCCACATCTAGAGAAAGAAGTGTGTGGGGATAGAAATTCAGAGGAAAACATGTGATTTATCACTTGTTTAGATGGGCATGTGATTGGGGGTTTTGGTTTTAAAGCTATACTCTTTTACAAAAATGAATCATATGGAAATAAGTTCAAGTGAAAAATATATATGTATAACCCAATGGGAATTGCTTGTCAACTCCAGGAGGGGATTGGGATGAGGGGAGGGAGAAAACATGAATCATGGAATTCTGAAAAAATTTTTAAAAATAAAAACATTAATAGAAAAAAATAAAAAGATTTTATAAACCATATCCCTAGAAACACCTTTATTTTTTATTAAACAAGGTTTTATTATAGTCTAACAAACAATTTAAAAATCGAATAAAATAAGGAATGAAATCTTTCAAGTCCATTATTTTAAAAAATGAAAAATACATAAATGAACAAAACAACCACTGTTAGAATTGATTTGTTTGTGATCTTATCTCTTCCAGAAATTCTGTTTTAAAGAACATTTCCCCATAGATGTTTAATTATTTGCATATTTTTGAACTTTGTGCCTTCTGTCTTTGGAGCAGATGGCAGCCTATCAGTATTTGGAAAGGGAAAAAGAATCAATGGCAATGAATGTAAACTCAATGACTCCCCAATTTACTCTTCTGGAAATGATCTAGGGTAATTTTCTTTCCATTCTGTGGATGCTTCATACAATAGTCAGTCAATAATAATCCTGAAAAACCCTGCATCATATTCTGAAAACTGAGAGAACACAAAGAAATCATCTGTAGGACGAATGGGAACATGCTATCTTTGTGAGGGAACTTTATTCATTTGGGTTGGGGGGGTGAAAGAGGGAGGAGTACCTCAATGGAAAGAGACTGAATCACAGATGACCAGGGATGGAAGAGATCTCAGAAATGTATCTAGTCATAGGATTTCAAATTGGAAGAAATTCATGTAGTCCAATCCTCTCCTTCTGCATGTTGAGAAACTGACACCCTGGTGACTTAAGCTCAAATCCAATAATGTAAATATTCAGGCCTCAAGGATAAAGGAAAATTGCCCAAGTCTCTTCATAACTCTTCCCAACCTTGTTTGTTTTTTTTTAGTTACCTTGAATTTAGGGTCTAAAATTGGCTAAGAAGTCAATTAAATAATTCAATAAGTATTTATGAAGCACCTACAGTATATACAGTACCATATTAGCCACAGTGGAAGATATCAAAGAAATGGGGGGACATTTCTCAAAGAGTTTATCTGGAAAAGCAATGCATTCATAAAATCATAACAATGTCAGAAGTAGAGGGGACTTTAGAATACAGGCAACTATAATTAGAAAGATTTCTAAAGAGCATCTATTCAAATGCTCTTATTTTATAGATGAGGATACTGAGAACTAGATATGAGAAGTGATTTGCCCAAGGTCACACAGCAACTTTAGTAACAAAATTTGGTTCTGGATCTCCTGATATTTAGTCTAATGCTTTTTCCAAAAATACCACTAAACCTCTCTAACTCTTCTCCCCTCCCCCAAAATATAACACTTTAAGAAAGAATCTGCAGAATGCAAATTATATATGATATGTAATATTGAAAAAGAAATTTAGAAATGTTCATTTCCACATGCCCAGTTAAAGGAGAAACTCACCCATACCTGATTAGTTTCCTTAGTATTTCCAGTAACACCTTCTCTCCTACTGGGAAATTACCTCTAATGGGCAGCCCTGGGGAGCCTGGCTCAGGGAGGCTCCAGGCAGCCATCAAAGTGACATTTCTCCTTTTTTTCCACCTAAGGCAATCTTCTAGGAACAGAAGCCTTATGATTGGAGGCTCTTTTTTTGCACAGAACCAATATTTTTTGCAAGGTAATCCTCATCAGGGAGGGGTAAAGTTACGTGGTGAAAGAAGGCTAGAGGGAGATTAAGGGTGGGTGATTAGTGAGCAAAGAAGCATAGATGCAAAATTTCAAGGCCACTTCCCCTTCATTATTTGCACCAGAATCTGCTTTGCCCCTTATGAGGAGTGAAGAAAACGAGAAGGATATAGCAAGCAAGAACACCACTCAGTTCTCCTTTTCTTACCAGCCCTGCTCCAGGCATATACTTCTCAAAAAACACCTATGCAACCCAAGAAAACCCCACCAAGGGGAGAATGATGTGTATACCTCACATTGAGGAAGGAAGGAAGGAAGGAAGGAAGGAAGGAAGGAAGGAAGGAAGGAAGGAAGGAAGGAAGGAAGGAAGGAAGGAAGGAAGGAAGGAAGGAAGGAAGGAAGGAAGGAAGGAAGGGAGGGAGGGAGGGAGGGAGGGAGGGAGGGAGGGTTAGAGGGAGGGAAGAAAGAAGGAAGGGGAGGGAGGAAAGAAGGAAGGGAGGAAGGATGGAAGGAAGGAAGGAAGGAAGGAAGGAAGGAAGGAAGGAAGGAAGGAAGGAAGGAAGGAAGGAAGGAAGGAAGGAAGGAAGGAAGGAAGGAAGGAAGGAAGGAAGGATGGATGTAGAGTTTTAAAATAGGTACTTTTACTATGAGGAAGTATTTAAATTCAGGAAGATTTTTTTTCTCCCTGCAGTTCCTTAATTCTGACTCTAGCCTTTCAACCCCAAATGGAAATTATATTTGGTGGGTAAAGAATGAAACAGAAAAAGTAGAGCTAGAGAGGCCTCAAAAATTCCTGCCCCAGGTCCCTATGTTCGACTACAGGCTAGTTTTGTGACCTTGGCTAAGTCACTTAACCCTATAAGCTATTAGGATTTAAGCTGGAAAGCCTGTCCAACACCCTAATTTTACAGATGCCTTTTGGGACCTCCGTTTCCTTCTCTGTAAAAGAAAAGGCTTGACCTCCAAGATTTCCAAGGTCCTCCCCAGCTTTAAAAATTCTAAGAATGTATGCATCACCCCAGCAAACAATCTTTCACATGGACTACCCTCTGAATATCTTCCAGCAAACTAACTGCATCACTCCCACCTGACATTATCTATGGCTCTGGGGCCCTCTTCTGAGGTCTTTAAAGATATGATCAGGTCCCACCAGCCAGTGGCTGAAGTGCATGGCAACAGCAACTCCTGGACATGCTCTAGCTGGCAAGTGACCGCACCTCCAGTCTCATTCCCAGGTATTAGCAGATTGAGAAATACTGTTTTTCCCTTCCCCCTCCCGCCCCGAGCTCAGAAGCCCTCCCTTTCTGAGACCCCTGGTCGCCGGGGGCGTGTGCAGCTTCCTTAAAACGTGTCCAGAGTTACAGCCCAAGGCCCCCCGGGAAAGGAAGGAGGAACGAGAGAACTGAACCGGTAAAGAACCCTCCTGACAGGCAAGACAAGGCGAGTTGAGGAGAGGCGAGGCAGCAGCGGGGCTTTCAGCTCCTACCGGGCGGAGGTGCACGTCTGGCGCAGACGTGTGTATGGTCACGACTACCGCCGACATATCTGTCGTGTGTCGTATGTCGTGTGTGTGTGTGTATGTGTGTGTACCTCTCCTGAAAATACCTCCTTCCTAACCCTTCCTCCTCCTTGTTCCTCCTCCCTGCATCCCTCAGAGATCTTCCCCCCACAGCTTTAGCAGCCTTGTCACCTTCCCATTGATTTGAATAAGTGGACCAGAGGGAGGCATTCAGCTAAAGGTCACTCGCCCTACCTTGCGCTTCAGGAAAGGAAAGGAGGGAAAGGACACTGCTGCTGTTGCTACTGCTGCTACTGCTGCTGCTGCTCCTCCTCCTGCTGTTCCTGTTCCTGCTCCTGCTGCTCCTGCTGCTGCTGCTGCTGCTCCTGCTCCTGCTGCTCCTGCAGCTCGTGGGGGTGGTGAAGCAATAGCCCAGCGCCTAAGGGAATCAGGCACCTCCGGGTGTCTCCTGCAGCCTTGGCCAATTCTGCCACTGCTGCCGCTGCTGCTGCTTCCGGGTTGGTCAATTTCACGTCACTTTGCCACAGGTTTGCAAGGCAGCAGCAGGGGCCGCGGGCCCGGGCGTCTGCGAGCTGCACGGTGCAAGAAATAACTATAAAAGGAAGAGACACATAGAGGGAGGAAGAGGAAACAGTGTTTACCTTTGAAAAAACTGAACCGCCAGCTCTTTCACAAAAGGAAGAAGCTACAAGCGCCTCCCCTTCGCCCGGTTCCCTTCTGCCTTGCAGGGAGCTTCGGAGTCTGGCCGGGTGGCTAAGAAGCCCTGTTCCTCCCGTTCAGAAATAGGGGGAGGGGAAAAATACTGGGGAGGATAGGTAATCGGCTTGAAAAGAGATGTTTGAAGAGAGGTCCCTATCCAAAGCTGTAAACACCTAGAGCACACCTCCTTGGTCTTTTTCCCCTAGCACAAAGGATTCGGCTCTTAATAAATGTTCAATTTAATGTCATGTTTAGCAAGTGATAAACCATAGAAAAGCAATCAGGATATCTGGGTTGGAATGCCATCCTTGCCATTTATTGGATGTCTATGCCACTTTTGACAAGTCAATTAACTATCTTCAGTTCATTTGTCAAACGAGGGTGTCCTGCTCACTTCACATGATTCTTGTGTCAAAAGATGGATTTTTTAAAACACATGATAACATGGATTTTATGCCTAACAGATATAAAGGATCCTTTTTTTTCTCCCTTTCACTAAAATATATATAGATTGTTAAAGGTAGGGGACCGTAGGGTCACCTAGAAAAGCTACTCTCATTTTACAATGAAGAAAATTTAGGAGAAGAATCAGTCAACAAGTATTTATGGTTGCTGTTCAATCTTTCTATCATGTCTGACCCTTGACAATCCTGTGGAGCATAACATTACCAAGCCCTTCTGTTCTCCACTGTCTCCCAAAATCTGTCCAATCTTATGTTCATTGCTTCCATGACAGTTATCTTCTCTTCCTTTGTCATCCCCTTCTCCTTTTGGCCTTTGATCTTTCCCAACATCAGATATATATTAAATAGTTTTGCCAGGCACTGTGCCCTACAGATATAAATTAGAACCAAAAAACTGCCACATGTCTAATGACTTGTTCAAGTCACAAAGCTAGTAAATGATTGAGGTTGGATCTAGAATGGTTTTTGGAGTTCTATTTCATCACTTTTTACAATGGACCACTGGAGTCAAATAAGATGTCCTGGAGATAATAATGGATTTAGAATCAAGAGACCTAGGTTTGGATTCTTACTCAATTCCTTTCTACTTGTGGGACCTTTAGACAAGTGACTTTTCTCTGAGCCTTGATCTCCTCAGCTATAAAATGAAGAGGCTGATTGGACTAGATCATAAGGTCATAGAGTAAAATTTGGAATCTAGCTGAAGGGTCTTTTGACTTTAACTATCATGATCCTGTGATTTTTCATTAAGTACAATAAAACCTAATGGGTTGATAAACTTTAACTTAATTGAGTTAAACCAGAAAAAATGACTATTTAATATGACATTCTATTTATACTTAATCACACACCTCCATCTCTATCTCCATCTGCTGGCATTCATCCTTTAAGGGAAGCCTTTCTTGATGTTCTCAGCTGGAAATGATCTATTCCAAATGTGGTGTCTTAACAGTAGCAGAATGTACAATGGACTCAATGTAATGGAATATTATTGCACTTTGAGAAAGAATGAAAATGAAGCACTAAGAAAAAAACAGAGCAGTGCAAAGTAAGATCCAAGAAAGCAATTTATACCATAACCACACTAAAGGGGGAAATGTTGAAGGACTTTAGAACTCTGATTTATTCAATGAGCACTGATAACTTCAAATGATTTGATGATGAAACATGCCTCCACTGGCAAAGAGATTATAAACAATAAGCAAATAGTTTATAAAAAAATAAATATAGAATGAGGCATATGTTTTCAGATAATACCAATATACTAAACTTTTTTTTTTGCTTGATTGTGCTTAGTTGTTATAAGAGAAGATCCTAAAAAATAAAAATAAAAATAATTAAAAAAGAGAAGATCCTATTTCAGGTGGACTGGTGGAAGGTGACTGATGGGGAAAGAAGGAGGAGGAGGAGGAAGAGGAGGAAGAGGAGGAGGAAGAAGAAGAAGAAGAAGAAGAAGAAGAAGAAGAAGAAGAAGAAGAAGAAGAAGAAGAAGAAGAAGAAGAAGAAGAAGAAGAAGAAGAAGAAGAAGAAGAAGAAGAAGAAGAAGAAGAAGAAGAAGAAGAAGAAGAAGAAGAAGAAGAAGAAGAAGAAGAAGAAGAAGAAGAAGAAGAAGAAGAAGAAGAAGAAGAAGAAGAAGAAGAAGAAGAAGAAGAAGAAAGAGGAGGAGGAGAAGATTTTTTATTAGATGATCTCTAAGTCTCCCTTCAGTCCAAAACATCTCATCTTTTGATTAATTATGAAGATATGGCATATACAAAACATTTTGTAAACCTTAGAATTGATTTTAAAATTAGCAAATGGGCACAATTTGAACCCAAGTCCTCTGCCCCCACTACCTCAACATAACCTCTTATCTGGACTATTTCAATAGATTTCTTATTGGTCTCCCTGCTTCAGCCTCTCTTCACTCCAATCCATCCTACACAAAATTGTCAGAATGCTTTTCTTAAAGGAAACCATGTCACTCTCTACTCAGTAAACCTCAGTGGCTCCCTATTGCCTCTAAAATAAAATATAAGCTTTTCTTTTTTGCTTTTGAAGCCCTTTATACCCTGACCCAACATTCCATTCTAGCCTTGACTCCACTACCTGCACTCAGCAGTTCAGCCAAATTGGCCTTTTTGATGTTTTTTATATGTGGTACTCCTTCCATCTCTGAGTCTTTGCATAGACTTTCTGCCATGCCTGGAATATCCTGCTACCATCTCTCCCTCTTAGAATCTTATATTTCCTTTAAAACTCTGCTTAAGTCACAACTTCTACATGAAACCTTTCCTCATCCTCCAAGCTAGTAACACCCTCTCCCCAATAAATTTATCTTGTACTTATTTTTTGTAACCAACAAAAGGATCCCTGGTTCTGAGTTAATGTAGGCCAGGTCCTAGAGGAGCTTGACTTAAAAAAAAAAAAGATAAATCAGGTTTCCCCCCAAAGTTTCCCAATAATTATGCTCCAACTCCATAGTCTCTGTTAAAGAGAACAAAGAGAAGGTGACCTAGGACATAGCCTTGAAGTTCACTTCCTGTTGGAGGAGTGATATAGATGATGAACATGATCATAACAAATATTGAGAAGGAATGCTCAGACAGGTAGGAAGAAGACTAAGAAGAAAGACCAGGAGAGAGTGGTCAGGAGTGTCAAATACTGCAGAGTTTAAGATGAGGATCCAGAAGAAGCTATCAGATTTGGTCATTAAGAGGCCATTGGTAGTCTTTGGCAATTGAGAAGAAACCAGTAGATAAATAATGAAGGGAAAGGAGGATAATGATTGTAGAAGCAATCTTCTGAAGAAGACAGAAGAGAATGGGTCCAACGATACATACAGTAGGGTTTTTCTTGGTGAAGACAAAGATCAACCCTTCATTAGAGACTAGAACAAAAAAGTGAAAATGAGAGGTGATTAAAAAAATTGTTTTGCGATGTAGAAAAATATTCCACATGGCTGCTAACATGATTTCCCAAATATTAGGTCTGACCTAAAGTAAAAGCTACTTGGTAAAAGCCAATGGTTCCTCACTGCTTTCAGGATCAAATATAAACTCCTTTAGTTTGGCAATCCAATCTTCACAGCTTTGAAAGCCCCTTATTTCATGGCCCAAATCTCCCTTTCCAATCCTGCTGTGCATTATTCTCTTTTCTGAACTCTCTGGTCCAATTGGACATTTTGCTATTGTTCCCATACCCTATTTCTTTCCTTTTTGCATTGCTCTTCCCCTTTTGTTTCTGCTTCTTTTAATTCTTGGCTTTCTACAAAACTCATATCAAACACTGACTTTATGAAGCCTTTACTGGTCCCCTTAATTGTTAGATTCTTCTCCTCGAAAATTACTTTATATTTTGTATATGATTCCCATCTAAGCTCTAAGGCTTTTTAGCCTAATTTCCACTCATACAAATGAGCCTTACGTTCCCATGGTTATGATTACATATCCCCTTCAAGGTTCTAGGGGTACTGCTAAGGGTGATTCTCCAATGCCATCACTCAGGTTCTCAGTGGTATGTTTTCTCTTCTCTATTCTTCCTCCCCCAGATTATCAGTGAGAATAATTTTAATTAGCTATCCTTAAATAGTTTCAGAAATTTACTAAGGTGACATAATGGGAACAACTGGTACAAAACTTCTCTCCAAAGTCTGTGATCCCAAAAGAACATACAAAATCCATGAAAAAATGAACTCAAGTTTAGAGAGCACATTGACAAAGGGGAGAAATTCATAGCTCCTGGTTACTGGAAGTCTTTTTCTCCTATTTATGGGGTGTTCAAGACATTCCCCATAAATAAATCTTCATCCATCTGTCCTTCTCAGTCAACTAGCAGACACCAATGAAAAGTTCAAGTTAAAAAATTTCCACGGAGCTCAAAAGATCCTTTTCTAGCATACAGGGCTGGGGTGGAGAAAACAGAAACCTAGTCATTGTTGAAGCCAAGACCTCTTCTACTCTTCAGAACCTGTTATTTTTACCCACAAACCCACCTCCATCCCAACCTTTTTCTTTTGAAGGTACAACCATTCTTCTGTATAACTTGGTTCACCATCTTGAATTCTCTTCAACTTCTCACTCTTACTCACCCCATATATCCAATCACTCTCTAAATCTTGACATTTCTACCTCTGTAACATCTTTTGCATTTATCTGTTTCTCTTTATTCTCATGGCCACACCCTAGTTCAAGGCATCAAAGCCTCTTACCTGAACTACTGGAATAGATACCTTATTGGTCTCCCTATCTTAAGTCTCAAGTCTCCCTGGACTCAAATCCAAGAGTAGAAAGCCACTCTTATTCCAGTTTCTGGAAATCAATCCCTTCTCAATTATCTTGATAACTTATAGACAGTCTCTGGGTTATGGCCAAGTTTCCTCTACCCATCTGAATATGATTCTCGTACAAGGTTATTTCAGTTCAAAGGCTTTTTAGCACTTAGTGTTAGGCTTAGGAGCTATTCATTGATTGAACTATGATCATCCAGTTAAGGTATCTAGGCTAAAATGGGATGGGGAGATTTCAACCCCATGCTTACCTATGGATTTTGTGTATACTTACATATGTGCTTGTCGTCCATGAGGACAGTGACTTTTATTTTTTTTCTTTGTTTCCCCAGAACCTGGCATATAGGTAGATGCTTAATAAATGCTTGTTGACTGAGCAATTATAGCAATCCTATTTTATTATGCTTATCTGGGCAGATGTCTTATGACCCCAATAAGATTGTAATCTTCTTAAAAGAAAAAGCATGTCTTCAGGATCTTCCTGTTACATAGCACAATATGTAGGCACACATAGTGGGTGCTTCCTCCGTGTTTGCTGAATGAATGTTGAGCCAGTGGCCTGCTTCTTTTAGAGATATCTAAGGTTGGAGTCCAGCTCAGGCTTTCATGAGTCAAAGGCGAAAATCTCTCATCGGAAATGACTAGATGCTAAGAAAATGAGTCTAATCTCTTTTGATTTATACAGATCCATTCCTGGAGCAATTAAATTAATTCTATTGAGTAGAAATTTGGTGACAAAGAGCAAGTCTTCCATCACTGGGGGCAGACACCTACTGAAGTAAAAAGACACGATTCACCACAAAACCAAACCTGCCAATTGCAAGAAATTCTTAACATTGTAGTCCCAGCTGTAGCATATCCACACTTAATAAGCAAAAGCGGTTCTCAACACATATGCAAAAGCTCTTAGACAAAATGTTGTTCCCTGCTGAGCTGTTGCTTTTTCTGAAAGTTAATTTTATTATTTGTGAAAGGTAGCAGAATGATAACCCAGAAGACATTCAACATCTATTTTTGTCCTCCTACTTAGTATTTTGCAACGATGTAGACTTCTCACTCCTTCCTGATAAAAGTAAATACAGTAATACTCCCAATTACTCAGCCATAAATCTAACTGAAACTTCAACCATTCACTCATACATGGAGAAACAGTTGTAATTTTATTTTTTTAATCTTAAAAATAGCTGTCATAAAGCTCATGTACTCCAGCAGGAGAAAGACTAGTAGCATAATGGTAAAGTTGGGAATCTTTCATGCTAGACACTAAAACTTTGTGGCCCATTCCAGCTGGGATGGGAAGAGTGGCAGCTCTATATTCTGATCTTAAAATGTCAGAAGAAAGGAGAGGGACATAAGATTAGGAAGGAAATTGGTTATCCAATGAACAATTCCTGGGCCAGAGGTAAGAAATGAATTTAAAATGTACCAAGCAAGATCCAAAGGAAGAGTCAGAGGTGAGTCCAAGGTCCAAATGAGGGTTTCTGATCAGATAGCTAGAAGGTAAATCAAAGGAATATAAGCTTTGAGTGGGATAAAAAATTGCAGTTTGTTACATGTACACCGTGTGCCCAGAGTGCTTGCAAACTTTTTTAAAAAGTATTTGGGCCTGGTCTTTCCATCTTGTTCTTTTTGATGAGCTAACACTGTGGACCGCTCTCACCTTTTGCAGCTACACCCCAAAGGAGAGATGGCTGTCCCAGGGCAGACAGGAAACAGACTCAGAGAAGGAAAAGGACTTACCCAATGTCCAACTTAGACAAGAATTTATTATCTCAGAATTGCATGTAAACAAAAGTAATTTAGCATGCTTGGTTGGATCATTTCTCTTTCAGTTCTTTAGAAATTAGAATGAATAACAGATGAGAAATTAGATGCTGATGATAATAGTGAATGCTGCTTTGAGGTGGCTTATGGGGAAGGAAGAGAAACAACAAAATCTCCAACATTAATACAGGGTTATTTCATTTAAGGGCAAAGAGTCCACCCTTTCATAAAATGACTCTGTCATTAAGAAAAACAAATTATGTTATATGTTAAAGAGAAGAGGAAAGCCTCTGATATATCTCATATGGTTTTTGTCAAAATAGTTTAAATTGAAGTATTAGTACTTAAAGTGAGGGTCAATTTTATTCTCTAGGGAAACACTCTTATATGGAACTCTACATTCTCTCATGATGCTTGATAATTAAATATAGATCCTATTTCTGTGCCACCTAACCCAACATCCTCCTTCATTTTGCAGATGGGGAAACTGAGGATCAGAAAGGTTAAGTAACTTGCCCATGCTCACGCAGGTAGAGTCATAATTGTAGTCTAGATCCTCAGTGTCTATAGCCTGGATCCCTTCTATTGCATGATTCTCTCCTATGAGTGCTTTACCCATATCACCAAAAACAAACAAAAAAATACCACTTACAATAGAAAATACTGAAAGGACATTCCAACCAACTCTATAGGATTCTATGTAGAAGTCCTCCTGATCTCTAACTTAACATGTCCCAGACCAAGCTCATTTATCTTCACCATAAATCTCTCTCCTTCCAGTTTCTCTATTTCTTTTGGTGGCAGCACATAACTTCCTATATTTGTATTTTTTTACTCTTCCCTCTCCCTCATTTTTCACATTTAAATGATTCACCAGGTTCTGTTGAGTATATAGTTAAAGTATCTCTCAAATCTGTCCACTCCTATATTCCTACTGCCATCCCCTTCTTGAGGCATTCATTACCTCCACTCAGGATTATTGCTTAACTTCTTTCTCTTACATTTACTCTTTTCCTAAGCCAATCCATCCTTAATATTGTTGCCAGAATAATTTTTTTTCTATGCCTAAATAAAGTCATACCCTTTTCTCAGCTCTCAGATCTTCAGAGGCTTTCAATTTCCTAATGGGTAAAGTCTAAGCTATTTAGCCTGGCATTCAAAGCTCTCTACAATGTGGTACCTTCATACCTTTCTAGCTCCTTCTGTTATTATGCCCTCCATGTGGCCTATTCTCTAACCAAGACTTCCCTTTCTCCTTCCTGTAGCCATACACACTATATTCTAATTCCTCCATACTTTCCCTTAACCTGTCCCCTCTGCCTGTCATGCCCTTTCCTACATCTACATCTGTTGAATTCCTACCTATCCTTTAAAGTCAAACTAAAATGTCTTTCCCCAGGAAGCCTTCATGATCCCTTTGCTTATGGAAATAGTACTATACATCTATAGAGGAAACTCTGGCTCAGTGGCTAGAGCATTGGGTCCAGAGTCAGGAAGATCTAAGTTCTAAGTTCAAATCCAGTCTCAGATACTGCCTAATTCCCTGGGCAAGTCACTTAACCTCAAATTCCCTAACAAAAGGAACAACTGGATCCACTAGAGAAGGAAAGGGCCAACCATTCTAGTATCCTTGCCAAGAAAATCCAATGGATATCTATGGTCCATGAGGTTATGAAGTGTCAGACATGACTGAACAACACAAACTATAGCTCTAGACCTGAAGAGAATCTTGGGAGTCATTTAGCTCAACTCCTTTATTTTATAGAAAGATAATGGCACCAGGACAGTGAAGCCCAGAGAGGTTAAGTGATTTATTCAAGGTTACATAGATAATTAGTGACAGATCTGGGATTTGACATATTTTCTGATCATTTCAAAGTCAGCTCTCTTTCTTAGCTTGTATGATGATCTTTCCCCTCAGATCTTCCATAGTACATGGTTTTATATTTCTCAAATACACCTATCATAGGCATAGCTTTTGCTGATGTCTTGTCCTCCACTGACCAGTGAGGACAGAAAGCACATCTTATCTTAGCTTTGTATCTCTTCCAGCATCTCTGGTGCTTTGCAAACAGAAGGTGCTTAATAAAGGAATTTCTTTTTTTTTTTAATTTTTTTTAATAAAGGAATTTCTTATTGCATGTGTTGCTCCTTTTTAACCAATCAGATCCAAAATCTTTTTATGGTTTACAAAGCCTTTCCCTTACAGCAACTCTTTGATTTATATAGTACAAATATAATGATCAACATTTTCTACATTAAATGACTTTCCTGAGGTCTAGAAAATGCAATTCCTATATTCTTTCCCATTCAACTCAAAGCTGAAGAAGAAAAGCAATCTTCTTTCATACATGTACACACACAGAGAGACATACACATACACATTGTGAAGATTAAATTTAACTCTCCCCTGATTGTGAAAATTAAATTAACTCCCCTGCCCATTTTTAGACTTAATCACCAAAAGTGTAAACATCCTACTTAAAGTTGAGTATTGTTACAAGGGAATCACTTTTAAAGACTGATATATATTAATTTAAGGTCGCCAAGGAATTCAGCTATGTAATTCCTTAATGAAAACTCAAGTCTGCAGTCAATCTTTTATGGAGTTTAATTACAATAGGAGGAAGAAAGGAATTAGAGATAGAGAGAGAGAAAAAGGGAGAGAAGGGAATAGGGCTTAAATACCCCTTCTGTTTAGGCTGGGCCAAAAGGCCCAAGCCCTTAGATAGCTGGGGCAAAGAAAAAGATCAGTCCCTATTACTCACGTGACCAAAATGGAGAAATAGTCTCAGAGGCCCCCACCTTCAGCTTCCTTCAGAGCAAGCTTCTCAGAGCACACCAACCACACCGACCAACTTCTCAACCACCTCCCTCGAGTCTTCAGACCCCCCTATCCTTAAGGAAACCATCCAAGTTCCCTTCCCTCAGTCCTCACATCTACCAATCACATGTCCATCAATTTCCCTGTGCCAATGGAGGCTCTAGCTTAACCCAGGACCGCCCAGAGGTCTTCTGGCTTTGCACATGTCTGTTGAAGGTCATATTTTCAAATAATTAAATCTTTGATCCTTTGCTACAGCCCTTTCTAAATCCTGTTAACCTGAGTAGGGTAGAGATTGAAATAATTAAATTTTGATCTAGGCTGCAGCCCTTACTCAATCCTGTTAGGACTGAATAGGGTGGAGATTGATTCCAAGTATCTCCATTGTAATCAATTCTAAAATCAATCATGACTCAAAGAAATTCCTGTTCTATGCTTAAGCATAGGTCAAAGTCCTTTCCATTGTTCAGCAAAAGGTTTCTGTCCTAAAGTAATCTTAAGAAGGTAGGAGAAGGAACCTCCCATGCCAATGGGGTTCACATTCCAATAGTCAAGACCCACTATCAATAGGAAATTTTTCAAGTATGAAATTTCCCAATGGTGAAATTTCCAACATTTATAAGAATAAGAAATTTTGGGGTTTACAGTATGGAGATCTTCCCATTTTTAGATTTAATCACCCCATTCACACTTCAGTGGGGGAGGTCTGTGACTCATGTATGCAATAGTGGGTGACAAATCAGAATTAAACTGACTTCAACTGTGATTGGTAGATGTAAAATTAGGGAAAGGCACAGGAAGTGACACAAAAGAAAGTGTCTTTAAAAGGCAGTTATAACTTCCTGAGTGCAGTTTTTACTTAGAGTTCTACTTGGAGTTGAACTTCCTGTGAGAAGCAGTTCTTCATTCTTTGGAGTTGAGAATGGAGAAGAATCTGGTGACTGGACCTGAGACCCTATTCGTGGTGAGGCTGTTCTTAAATCTCTTCCTTTGGACTAACATGTGGTGAGTGAAAAGACTGACTCCTTTCCTGGATTTTCTAAAATAAATTAGCCTCAGGAGAGGCCTATCCTCTTGAGAGAGACATCCCCAGGTCCTCGGCTACAAGAGCCAAGGCCTCTCTGTTTAAGGACTAAACTCCCTTGCCCAGGGGGGAGCCAGGGGTCAGAGTAAATTGAATAGTGCTTAGGCTAGCTATCTTACCCTAACCTCTCTCTGATTTTCTTACTTCACTCTTTCTATATTTTGTAAATAAATTGTAAGCAAGTCTCTTTGGAATAAATTAAATTCCTGGTGACCATATTTTAAATATAATCCAGCCCAACCTCTTAATATAATTAATCCTCCCCTCCCCCACAACATATACATACAACACAATCAGGATCATTTTAAGGGATGGTTAGCTCAGAAGGTCACTAATGGGCCTAGATAATGATATGGAATTATCTAAAACATGGGAAGAGGAGAAGGGCAAAAGAGAGACACTAATGCTAAGGATAAAGTAAAGAGAAAAGGGAGGAACGAGAAAAAAGAGGAGAGGAAAAGAGAAAAAAAGAAGAAAAACTAATGACCATTAAGTAGTAGAAAGGAGATGGAAACCAACAATTGTTTAATTATTATTTTTTAAACCCTTACCTTCCATTTTAAAATCAATACTGTTGGTTGGTTCCAAAGCAAAATAGTAGTAAAGGCTAGGCAATGAGAGTTAAGTGACTGACCCAAGCCCACACAGCTAAGAAGTGTCTATGGTCAGATTTCAACCCAGGACTTCCAATCTTCAGACCTGGCTTTTTATCTACTGAGCCACTTAGTTGCCTCCTACTTGTTTAATTATTAACTTCTTACATGTCATTTACTATTTGGGTATTGAAATAGAGAAGGTAAACTGAGGAAATTATTTCTTGTTGAACTAACTGGATGTACTCTGGCTTACTAAAGAACTGCTAGAGGGGAACCTGAAACTGCTTGGTTGTAATGGAGGTAGGAATGAGAAATACTGAGGGATGCTAGTACAGGGATGCTGCCACACAGAGATGCTGATATACAGGGGAACTGCTTTGGGGAATGCTCTGGGGTTTTGCCTATTGATCCCTACTGATGGCTAATGGATCAATGTATCTTCCCTAAACTCCTCCTCTCTTTCACTCCCTCCCTTCTCCAACCCTCTCCTCCCTGTCTCCCTCTCCTCCCAGGTTTTCTTGAAGCCTTTGGCTTCTTCCCCTACCCCCCCCCCCCCCCGCCTTGATTAAACTATAAAGATACTCTTTTCGTTTCCTTTTTTTAAGTCAAGGGGTTTGTTGGGATAACAGGATAGGAAACTGAGGTAAGAGGGATGAGGATTTCCCTAATCTATAATGAGGGAGAATTTGAGGGTTTGAGAAAGTAGTCCATTCACAAACTGTGACTCTAAGAGATGGAGGACAACAGCTGTTTAAAATCTTTCTTCTTCACAAAGCCAACAAGGTCTCTCAGCTTAACCCCAGAGAGAAACAAAATTCAAAAATCTCTCCTTCAGCCTGACTTTCCTCCAACTGTTGGTCAGTCGAATCTCAAAGAGAGCAGAATCAGATCCTCCTTTGGTCAAATAACTCAAATTTAAGCCAAGCCCTCCAACGGTCCTCAACCTGCCGCAACTCCAGAGAGAAACCAAAGTCCCAAAGTTTCTCTCCTGGTCAGCTTCAACTGCCCAGAGCCAGAGAGACAGAGACAAAGCCACAAGTTTCTCCCACTGACCAGGTCAACTGCCTCTCCTCCTGGGAACATTCCATTTGGAACCTTCTTCTTGATTGACAGACAGGCCCCCATCCTTGACTCTTGCATCTTGGCTTGTCCTGCAAAACCTCTCTCTCTCCCTGTCTCTATCACAGTATCTATGCAAACAATCTTCAAAAGAAATGATTTTGTTTCCTGATCACTAGACACCAGCTTCTGTAAAAGATGTCATATATGTAAGACATCCCAAAAGTCTTAGTGCAGTTTAAAGCTTTAATAGTTGATATGTATATGAATATATGCACAACAGTAAACATACCTGAATCTATTAATATTCACTTATGAAGAGCTATATTTTAAAGATTATATAAGATTAAATGACAAGATGCAAATATAGAAATCATTTTGTTCTGTGATTAATCTGTTGAGAACTAGCATTAAGCAGGAGATTAAGCATGAAGATACATATTCACCAAGTATGTTGATTATTTTGTAGTAGATGCCCTGTATAGAGTCCAAATAAAAGCAGGATCCCCTATAAATCATGAGGTTCTCTAGATGTTTCTATTTGCCAACAGCAATGTGTTTATTGAATCAAGTCTCAGAGTGATAGTCTCCTCATTGAAACCCACAGTCACTAGAAAGAGTTTGAAACCAAGTGGATGCAGTCTGCCTATTGTTTAGACTTTGCAAGAGGTTGGATGGGCAGCCACTATGTGTTAGATTAGATAGATAGATAGATAGATAGATAGATAGATAGATAGATAGATAGATAGATAGATAGATAGATAGATAGATAGATAGATAGATGGATGGATGGATAAATGGATGGATAGATGGATAGACAGACAGATAGACCGACAGACCAACAGACCGACCGACAGACCGACAGACCGACAGACAGACCGACAGACAGACAGACAGACAGACAGATAGATAGATAGATAGATAGATAGATAGATAGATAGATAGATAGATGGATATATAGAAAGAGATGGAGAGAGAGACAGAGACACAGAGACACACAGAGAGAGAAGGTATTGCCAATGGAAAAAGAACTAAATATGTAATTTGATAAAAAGGAGAAGAGTAAGCTGTATTGCTCTGGGGAAACTATCCAATGTTTTGATCTGTTGCTCTTAACACAAGCACTCATCTTTTAATACTGATATTCTTCCAATTAAACTATTATAACAGCAAATCACAGAAGACTAAGTCTTTTTTTCTTTGAACTCTTACTTTCTTCCCTAATAACAATTCTAGTCAAGGGCTAGGCAAATAGGATTAAGTAATTTGCCCAGAGTCACACAGCTAGCAAGTACCTGAGGTAAGATTTGAACCCAGGTCCTCCAGACTCTAGGCCTAGGTCTTTATCCCTTTTATTCACTCAGCTAGCTGCCCCCTATTAAATCATTTGATTCACAATTGTAGGTGACCCAAAGAACAATAGAAAGACAGACAGTAGATGCATTTAGGCTGTAGTCAAGAGGGACTTAGAAATATGCACTTGAGAACTGGTGTAAATACATCAAGAGGGATATGTTTTACTGGAAAGAGGGATAGGTCAGTTATATAATAAAAGAAAAGGGTAAAGGATGGACAGCTAAACTACTACTATGGTTTCTAGAAAATAGTAAAAGTACTAAAGGAAGGTCTCCAAGTTATTGGGTGAATCCCTTGAGGATATCATGTGTGAAAAGTAATGGGTCAATGATGGAATATGATTTTATCCTAAGAAATGATGATTATGAAATATTCAGAGAAACATAGGAAGACATACTAACTGATGCAGAGTAAAAGGAGGACAATATATGACTCTAAAAATATAAGTAAAAACAATGCCAAAAAGCACCTTAACTTAGAACCAAAGCAATGGCCAATATTGAATTCAAAAATTGATCAACTATGGGACAATCATGGACAGACATAATTGCTATACTATCCAGTTTTGCTGGACTTTTCTCTTTATTACAAGAGAGAGTGGGTAGAGATTAGGGGAAGGTTCAAGTGAAAGAAAAACAAAAACTAAAAAGCTAACATAGTCCAAAGTGAGAAGGGAATATATGGGTTGAAATACATTTTGATAGAGAAAGCATTCACCAAATATATCATGTAAAACTCCAAAAGGAAAGTGTCTAGAAAGTCATATTTTTACTTGACTTTTGGTTATTGGCTTCTTGGTAAGATAGGGTATACTAATGAATCCTTGAAGTTGGGAAGACCAAGATCCAAATCCTTTCCCTAATACCTACTGGCTATGTGACCAGTGATGCAGAGTTTCCATGATAGTTCCTCACATCAATGGCAACATCTAGGTTTGGCTCTGGTGAAGATTGGATTTAGCTCTCCCCAGATTGTAACAATGAAGGTACTTAGCTCTTCCTTTATTATGAAGATTAAATTGTAATCCCCTGTCTATTTTTAGATTTTAATCCCCAAAGTGTAAACCCAGTATATACCCATTTTAACCACAAAAAGGCATGAACTAACTACAAAAAGGTGTGAACTAACCACAAAAGGTGTGAACACCCATTTCATACATTGAGTGGGAGATTTATGACCCACCTGTGAAAGAGTGGGAAATCCTGGTGTGAAGCATCTGCTGCGATTGGTAGACATAAAATTTAGGGGAGGTGACACAAGAGAAAAAGATCTTTAAGTAGTAAAAAGAGATCAAAGTAAAAACAGAGATCAATCATTCACTTGGGTTTGGAGTGAAGATAGTCACATGGAGCTGGAGGGAAGACAGACACTTGAGGAGAGACTGGAAGATGGACACTTGGCCTTGGAGTGAAGACACTTGGCTGTGGAACTGGACCCCTGGAGAAGCTCGTGCAGGAGACCTCAGACTGCTTTCCTTTTAGACTTCTTTCCTTGCCCTTTCTGGAGGTGTGAACCTCTGAAAAAGGCCCATCTTCTTGAGACTCCTTTCCCCTGACTGGTGCCTTAGAATTTCTAAATAGTTTAGAGGAAGATGGAACTCTCTCTCTCTCTCTCTCTCTCTCTCTCTCTCTCTCTCTCTCTCTCTCTCTCTCTCTCTCTCTCTCTCTCCCCTTTTCTCTCTTCCTTTAATCTTCCTCTATTGTGAGTTAAACTACCATAAATTCCATTTACTTGAGTAATTCATTTTGGGACTTAGAAATTAAACCCCTGGAGACCATCAATTTAATGTTCAGGTCAAACCATAAAAAAATTTAACACTCTCATACCATTAAAAAAAAGAAATCAATTAATCATAATCAATGATCATTTACTGAGTACCTACCATGTGCCTCCGATATTTTCTGGCCAATTCTGAGTGGCAGAGGAGATACATTAGAAGTCTGATATGATGTGGCAGCTAGGTGGCTCAGTGGATAGAGAGTCAAGCCTAGAGATGGGAGACTGTATTCAAATCTGGTCTCAGATACTTCCTAGCCATGTGACCCTGGGAAAATCACTGAACCCCAATTGCCTCACTCTTGCTGATCTTTTGCCTTGGAATCAGTAGCATCAACTCTAAGATAGAAAGTTAGGTTTAAAAATTTATCTTGGTATAGGGTGTGAAATGTTAATCTAAACCTAATCTCTCCCATACTGTTTTCTAATTTTCCCAGCAATTTTTATTAAATAGTGGGTTTTGGTCCCCAAAACTGGGCTCTTTGGGTTTATCATAGACAGTCTTGCTGAGGTCACTTACCCCAAGTCTATTCCACTGATCCTCCCTTCTGTCTCTTAGCCAGTACCAGATTGTTTTGATGATCACTTGGGTCTTTTTTAAAAATGCTGACAATTCTGGCTATGTAGTCAACTGAAAAAGGGTACAACCATGCGGGTAGCCAACAAGAATGAGTTACATACAGTATATCTACATATGCCACAGTCTTTCCCAGGCATTTCCCTTCCATGTCATCACAATTCTCCTGGATGCAAGTTCCCTAACCTCCATGTGGAGAGGTTATATCAGCTGAGCAAGCTGATAGAGTCTGCATTTGTGCCAGATTCCCATGACATAAATATGTAAAGTTGTCAAACAGTAATAACAACAGACATTGTAGAGTGCTTTCCTCTCAGTTTCCTCTTGTAAGTAATATTATTTCCATTTTACACATGAAGAAAACCCAAGGGGTCAAGAGATTTGTTAATAGTCCTAAAGGTAACAGTGGGCAGAGCTGAACCTCAGTCTTGGGCTGTGAAGTCTATTTCCTTTTCCACACTGTTTCTAAATGTCTCTTCTGGCTATCTTTTCCCTCATTTTTTGGTGCTCTTTAATTAATCAATCAGTAAGGGCATATTCATTGCTACTCATTGGGCACTAGAAGATACAAAGACAAAATTAAATAGTCCTTCTCAAGTTTATACTCTGTGAGGACAGAACTACATCTAGTTCTCTTTGTCCTTGCTATAATTTCTTCTAGGAAATTCCTTAAGCTACACTTAGCCACCTCTGCCACTTTGTTCCCTTGGGCAAATCACTTAGTTTCTCTGGTCCTCGATTTCTTCAGATGGAAAATGATGATAGGAAAAAACTCTTCTAGCTCTAAATCAGAGATGGTAAAGTAGATAGAGCACTGGGCCTGGAATCAGGATCACTCATCCTCCTGAGTTCAAATCTAGCCTCAGACACTTACTAGTTATGTGACCCCCAGGCAAGTCACTTAACCCTGGTTGCCTCAGTTTCCTCATCTGTAAAATGATATGGAGAAAGAAATGGCAAACTGCTCCAAAATCTTTGCCAAGAAAATCCCAAATGGGTGCCATTGGACTGAAGAATTGAACTGAACCGACCGAATAACAAATGATCCTAAACCAAATTGCTTTTCTTACAATCCAACCTCCAGCACATTTAGAATACTGCTTATGCCTTTGATGGCTTTCATACATCTTCTTCCTCCGGTAACCTCTCAGATTCCTAATTTCTCAAGGTTTTTGCCGACAACTGAATAATAAAGCCCTGATGCTTTATCCTTCTCAACTCGCTTTCCTCTTCATGATCTCATTTGCTCTTCTCAACTACCCCTGGAGACACAGGAGGCAGGAATTATTATTTCTGTTTTCTAGATGAGGAAACCAAGAGACTGAGAAATTAAGTGCTTTGCCCAGGGTTACAAAACTAGTTTTCAACACAGCTAGGATAAGAATCTATGTCTCTTGAGTCCTGTTCCTGTGGTTTTTTTTTTCCTACTCTATCATCATTCCTCCTGCAGGCTCTGTGGAGGAAAAAAAAAAACCCAAACCTTTTTTAAATAGACCTTTGACTTCATCTATTATAGGCAGCTCCATGATGAGGAAAACCCCTCCACCAACTCAGATCAGTACCTTCTCAGCAATTTATAATCTCAGAGATTAGGCACATTTGTTCCAAATCACTGAGGTGGTGAGTAAAACTGAAACCTGGGTCTTTCTTAAAACTGAGATCAGGTATGGTGTGCTGCCTCTTGGGTAATTTTATTATTGTCATTTATTACATTATCATGAATCATATGGGATGTTTAAAGAGAATTAGTACCTCTGGTGTGAGGACTTGGTTTTAGGTTTGTTCATCCCCCCTTGGTGTCCACTTTTCTCCCAATTCTCACCTGTGGCTCCAAGAAGCTGTAGCATTCCTAGCAGCCATGCCCTGGAAAAACCATCTGAGCAGATGGGCTAATGCAGGTTTTGGGTAACAGAGAAGCCTCAAACCCATCGAAGAATTAGGGAGATGGCTCCCCCAAGCATGTGAGGACTTCCCTGACAGGATGGGCAGCTGAGAACAATTTGCTCCAAGAGTCATGAATGTGGCTCAAACAGATGCTGCTGGAGCACTTAGATCTTGGTCAGACATTGAAGATACCATGGTCATCCACTGCATCTGGGCCATTGCCAGTCATGCTGTCTTTTGCCTTGCCACTGGACTTTGATGACTCTGAAAGTGGGTCAAATGACTTTGTGCACCTCTGCTCACTTAAATCCAGTTCAAGTACTGTGATGCCATTAATCTTTTTCAAAAACCAAGGATGAACAACATTCTTATCATCATCACTATTATTAATAGCTAGTATGCATATATTGCTCTAGGCTTACAAAGTACTTTCTATATAATATCTAATTTTATTCTCACAGCAATCTTGTGTGGTAAGTGCTATTATTATCCCCATTTTATAGATGAGGAAACTGGGATAGAGAATGATTAAATAATTTCCCCAGGGTCACAGGCACAGTTAAGAAGTGGGGTTTGAACTCAGGTCTTCCTGGCTCAAAGTCCAATATTCTCTCCACTGTGCCACCTAGCTGCCAGGATTATAGGACCCTCCTGACTAATCTTTCAGCCTTAGTTGGAAGGAATTTTTAGTAGATGGAAGAAAGATGCACACAGACAATATGAGAGATCCATGCCAAATATCAGGATATTGCCTGATTCCAATCACCTTCAGGTGCTATTATTTGCTTAACTGATTGTCAATCACTATCAAGGCAATACACACTGTCTGAGATTTCCCTGAAAAGCTTGACATGAAGTTTTTCATGGAATAGAACTATGGTGTAGTGGATTGAGTGATGGACTTGGAGGCAGGAAGACCTGAGTCAAACCCTACCTCTGATATCTATTCTAACACTATTTCCTCATCTATAAAATGAGATGAATAATACCTGTAGTACCTATTTCACAGGAGCCATTGACCTGGATTGGGAAAGATTTAGGGTGAAGGGGGGGGGGTAGG
Source organism: Monodelphis domestica (assembly GCF_027887165.1). Classification (NCBI taxonomy): domain Eukaryota; kingdom Metazoa; phylum Chordata; class Mammalia; order Didelphimorphia; family Didelphidae; genus Monodelphis; species Monodelphis domestica. The sequence goes on along the minus strand of NC_077229.1, from coordinate 128,797,235 downwards.
GCAGAGAACAAGCATTTATCCAGCACATATGATGTGAAGCTAGGTGGTGCAGTGGATTGAGTGTCAAGCCTAAGGTCAAGAAGACTAATCTTCCTGATTCCAAATCTGGTCTCAGATACCTACTAGCTGTGTGACCCTGCAATTTCTTCATCTGTCAAATGAGTCAGAGAAGGAAATAACAAACCACTCCAGTATCTTTGCCAAGAAAACCCAAAATGGGGTCACAAAGAGTCAGACATGACTGAAATGACTGAACAATAATAACCTCGGACTCCAGAATCAGTTACAAGTTCTACTTCTGCCATTATACCTTTGCTTACATCATCCTTTGCCCACCATCTTCCTTCTTACCTCCTCTTTCAAGGCCCAGATCAAGTGTAACCCCATCTAAACTCTCCCTTCAAGTGAGGGTAAGACCTCTTTCTGAAATATTTTTATATCCCCTCTGCCTACTACAGAAGCTGGCCCAAGGTATGTATTTAATGTTTGCTAAATGAATGAATGCCTCATCTGCTATTTCATTTTAGACTTATTTTGGGATGTTTTATAACCTCTCTGAGGCTCTTTCCTTCTCTGCAAATAGAGTATAATAATCCTCATCTCTCAGGATTGTACATAGGAGACAATGTGGGCAAAGTGCTTTGTAAATACCTGGAAGACCTGCTTCACAGGAGTGATTGGCCTGAATTGGGGGAGATGCAGGAGGGGGATTGACAGAGAACAAGCATTTATCAAGCACCTACTATGTGAAACTAGATGGCACAGTGGATTTAATGCCAGGCCTAACGTCAGGAAGGCTCATCTTCCTGAGTTCAAATCTGGCCTCAGGAAGATAAGTGGTGGTTTTCATTTTTAGACTGGATGGCAGGAACTATATCTTAGCCATCTTGGAATTCCCAATAGCCAGGCATAATGACCTGAATGAATGAATGAATGATAGGACTTAGAAACAGAAAGGATAGGAGAGATCATCTAGTCCCATTCCAGAATTGTATAGATTAGGATACTGAGGCCCAGAGTAGCTACATGATTTTTCTTAAGATCTCACAAGCAGGAAGCATGACAGTTGAGAATCAAGCTTAGATCTTATGACTCCAAAGTCTAGTGTTCTTTCCACTGGACCATGCTACGTTAGCTGTCATCTAGTTCATGTTCCTCATTTTACAGGAAACTAAGACTCAGAAAGGGGAAATGGAAGGAAGGATGGCAAACTGAAATCAGGGATCTGAGTTCAAGTTTGAATCTCTGTGGGACTGTTATTTTAAATAAAATTTTGGTTCATCCCTGAAGCAGGATGCCTCACACAGGTTAGGCTAATTTTTTCTTTAAAGGCACTGAAACAGACTTTAAACCTGACGGTTTGTTTCTTCCAGAAATAATTTTATTTAATACATGTCCAAATTGTTTCTGTGCTGTTTTTATATAAATATTTAAGATATTTTACATTTGTATACAGTATGTTTTAAAAAGTGGGAAGGCAGGAAGTAGGGAAGGGAAGGAAGAAAGAAGAGAATTTGGATCACAAATGTCAGAAAACAAATGTTAAAAATTGTTTCTACATATATTTTGAAGGGAAATACATTAAAATATTATTGAAGGGAAAAAAAGGTGAGAATGGTAAGGGTAATTCAATTTGTCTGATAACCAAGAAAAAAAATTCTGTATCCAAGGTGGCATAGTCCCATCCCATGCCTTCTGATGTATCTTTCTGTCCCAAAAATATCAGGTCACATGTATAAGAATCTTGTCCAAGGAAAAGATCACAATATGTTCAATTGTAGTTTGGGGTTAACATACTGGAATTAGTTGATTCCTTCCTGAACCACTCAGTCAAGAGCCTAAGGCTAAAATCATGGGGAGCTGTTTATGACCATCTAACTCCAAAAGCTAGCCCAGAAAGAGTCTGAGTTCCTCCCTCTGACTTTACATAGGTTTCTCACAGCTGCACCACCATGACAAATGTGGAGGCAAAGACTGGACCAAATGAATCAATGTTGAATCTGTGGTGAATATTTTTTCCATGCAATTGCTAAGTAAACTTCCTTTTGTGAACTGTTTAAAGAAAAAAAAAAGGACTCGGCTTAGATTTTAGACATTTACTAGCTGGATGATCTTTGGTAAATTATTTTCTGGCTCTAAGCTCATCTCGAGATAATGATACTTTTAATTACTTCCTAGGGTCATTCTGAGAAAACTACTTAAAAAAATATCAAGCACTGTGTAAGTGAAATTATTGTTTAAAAAATCCTAGTTTACCCCATTCATTTTCTAGGAAACTGAAGCTGAGAGAAATCTAAACAGGCCCCTTCCCCCAGTCAACATCCATTCTATGGCATGGCTTCTGAGCTCATCACTCAACTGAAATTATACTCACTGAGCCACCCAGCTGCCCTCTTTTTAGATAGACCTTTAGAGAATCTTCTCCTAGATACTCCCTTTACACTAGGTTTTTGTGAAAGTTTTCTCCTGGTGTTCCTTTTATTTCTTAGTCTCTACTCATGGCCTCCTTTAAATTGCAATTAAAGCTGACCTGCAAGAAGTCTGTCCCAGTCTTCCTTAATCATGGCATCTTCTCTCTGAGATGTTCCCCAGTTTATCCCGGGTCTATCTTGTTTGTGCAAAGCGGTTAGCATGTTCTTTCTCTCATTAGACTATAAGCTCATTGAGAGTAGGAATTACTATCCTTATATCCCCCGTGCACAGTGTCTGGCACATAGTAGGAGCTAAAAAAGCAAAGCACTGTGCTAGGCACTGAGGAGTATGCAAAGATTAAAAAAGATGCTTTCCTCACCCTTAAAGAGTTCAGAGTTCAGAGTTCAGAGCCTAGCATGAATCTTTCAGTACTTGGGCCAAACTCTGGAACCTTCTTAAGCAGACACTCAACTCGACAGAATTGCCTCATGAGAGCCCTTTTGGGGGATTCTAGACTGCATTTTCAATGACAGTCCTATAATAAGGACAATCCACCTGACTTGGAGGAGGAGGAGGAAATGACTTCTGAGGAACAGTTATTGATAACTATGACATCCTGAAGGGACAGATGAATGAGTAATGACTGCTGGAGGAAATGGTGCTCGGAAGAGACACATATTCTTGGCAGGCAAAAGGTATTTTAAAGGAAGAAAGAAAAGCTTCTGTCCAACCCCAACTGTTGGAAAAACAAACCCTGAACTGCTGGTTCACTTTGAGCTTTCCCCTCTTCCACCTAAAGGGACCCCCTGAGTCTGCTGGGATTTGGAGTCTCTTGTGAGCACTTCTTGTTTTCATGAGAGAAAGGTTTATTCTATTTTACCTTATTTACATTCTTAACTAAATGTTTGATTTTATGAAGATGTTCTAGAAAGTCCCGGACATCAGCAGCTCCATTTACACAGATCTACATTTATATAGTTAATACAGAAACACTAACATCTGAAGATACGGGATGGAGACAAATAGTAACACGAGACAGTTGATCTAGAAAGATTCATTTGAAATGCTGGTAATGAAAACAAAGGAGGGGATGGGAAGGGAGGAGAACTAGGACTGAATGATTCAGAAAGCCTCCAAATTTGAGATTTCATCATTCAATAAACTAATGTGGGGAGGGCCAAACCCTTGAATGCCAAGATTAAACACCCCCCCCAGTACCAAGAGGATAAGAAAGCCCCCATCTTTTTCCTTTCTAGTTTTCAACCATCTATCTTTCTGCTAAACAAACACCTCCTGAAGACTTGTGGTTGTTTGGTTGTTATTGTTTTACATTTATTTTTAAGAAAAAGAAAACAAAAGTCTTTCTTTAATTCAGCCAAGTAAAGTACAATGGGCATGCCACTGGGAAACAGGGACCCTGGATTCTGGTCCCAGCTTTCCTTGATGAATTTATTGTTCTTTTTGAATCAGCACTTTCAAGCTGGAAGAACCCTGAGCTGGTTTGACCCTCTTATTTATAGATGAAAAAACTGAGGCCCAGAAAAGGGAAGTTATATGCCCAAGGTCACACAGTTATCTCAATACCATTTGACACAACAAATATTGGTTATGGACATACCTACTATGTGCCTGGTACTGCTACATGCTTGAGATAGAAAGATTTTTTTTTTAAATCACATAATTAGGGGGCAGCTGGGTGTCTCAGTAGATTGAGAGCCAGGCCTAGAGGTAGGATGTCCTGGGTTCAAATCTGGCCTCAGACACTCCCTAGCTATGTGACCCTGGGCAAGTCATTTGACCCCCATTGCCTAGCCCTTACTACTCTTCTACCTTGGAGCCAATACCCAGTATTGACTCTAAGACATAAGGTAAGGGTTTAAAAAAAGACATAATAACTTCATTTAAATGGCTCACAATTGAATAAAAGAGATACAAGGTCTAAATTTATCTTCTTCCTTGAAAAAAAGGGGGCATGCTCTGATGCAGGGGTTTTTACTTTTTTTGTATTGGGGACTCCCTTGGACAGTAAGGTGAAGTCTATAGACCTTTTTCCAGAATGAGAATGATGTAGGGATGGAAGCATGGAATTCTGGATCCTAGTCCTGGTTCTGCCATTAACTATAAAGTCAGTTCAATTTTTTTTTTTTTAAGTAACTGAAGGAAATGCTAGATTTCAGTTATCGGTTAATGGGGGTAAAGATGTAACCCCCACCCCCAATCCAAGTACATACATGCCCTGAAATCTCTCCCCAGATCTCTAGGGGATCCATGGGTCTCCCTTAATGGGAATATTATTGTGTTTAGACCCAGGTTTGAATTTTAGCAATCTTTGCTCTGCAGCTAGATGGCCCGGTGGATAAAAAGTTGGTCCCAGTGTTAGGAAGACCCAAGTTCGAATGTGACCTCAGACACTTATTTACCTGTGTGATGTTGCTTTCCAACTGTTTAATTATGGTCTCCAATTGCTTATCATTTCATTTGATTTTTGGACTTCCTTTTCTAAGTGGGAGTTTCTATCTCCTAAACTGTTATTTTCTTTTTGAACTATTTCCCACTTTGCTTGCCAAGTTTCTTCTACCTTTCTCATTTGGTTCATCATCTCAAATTTAAGTTCCTCAAGAGCTTGTGACCAATTTCCATTTTTTTGGAAGGTTTGGATGTATTTATTTGTTTGGTATCCTCTGCAGTCTCCTCTGTAGTCTGGATTTTTCTCCATAAAAATTATCCAAGGTCAATGCCTTTCTCTTATTCTTTTTGGTGGTTGAAGATGTATTTCTTGGGTGTTGCTAGCCATTGCTTTTTTTTGTTTTTCCTTCCCTTCCCAGCCAGAAGTCTGTGTGAGGTGGGCAGGCTCTCTGGGTATTGAATTATGGAGTGGTTTTTGCCCTGAGGCTATTTATTTCATTCTCTGTGGCTTCTGCTGTGTGTCACCCCTCTCTGCTCTATCTCTGCACCCAAGGTTCGTGTTCCTCAGCCTCCTGGGGTCCCAAGTCTCACTGCTTTCAGGGGCAAGTCTGTGGTGTTCTCAGTCAGCTCCCAAGAACCTAGAGCTTGCCCCACACTCGCTCTGATTCTGGCGGCTGTAGGAGGAATGGGGGAGGGTTGATGAGTTTGCATTTGGTGGGAGTTATTTCACCCCCTTATAGCATGGAAATGCCCAAATCCCACCTTACCTTCAAAGCTTTGTCCTATAGTGGCATCCCTATGCTCATCTGATTTTGGTTTTTTGTCCTTTTGAGCCACTTTATATTGGTTGATGGTGAGGAAAGGAAGAGCCTTGCTTCTACACTGCAGTCATCTTAACCCGGAAGTCTCCTTGTGTGAAGTTGGGCAAGTCACTTAAATCTGTCTATCTTAGTTTCCTTATCTGTCAAATGAGCTGGAGAAGGAAATGGCAAACTATTGTAGTATCTTTGCCAAGAAAACTCCAAATGGGGTCCCAGAGAATCAGATAGGCCTGAAACAAATAAACAACAACAACTGCTAGCAGGGTAGGTGACCATGGAGAAGTTTATTAAATTCTATAGATCTTAGTTTCTATTTCCTTTTCTGTAAAATGGGAATTTGGGGAAATGACCTAGAGGGTCCCTCCCAGTTCTAAATCCTCTGTTCCCATGAGAATGTACCATCAGGGTAGAAAAGAGCCAGACAAAATATACTAGGAAAATCTAATGAAAGAAAACTTACTTTGAACCGGGGGCAAGGGCTGTTTGTGAGGGATGGGATGGGAATGTGGAAAAGCTTCTTGGAGAAGGTGGCTGTAGTTCATTGCAGAACCAGGACTAGGATCCAGGATTCTATGCTTCCTTCCTCCATCATTTCCATTACTTTACTGCCTCTCTAAAGTTTCTTCCATCTCTCAAATTCTGCCATTCCAATTTCATATGAAAAAATCACAATAGCATCTTCCAATTCTTTCTGTCCCTCCTGGTGCCAGCATCATGCTGGATACAACATACTGGATAGATTCCCAATGACTGAGCTTTTTAAAAAGCTATCAATCAATAAACACTTATTAGGTGCCTACTGTATGCATAGAGCACTGGGCTAATCTCTGGGGGATACAAAAAGGGGCCAAAGACAATCCCTGCCCTCAAGGAGGGGGAAACATACAAACATATACACAAAGCAAGCTATCACTATATGACTAACTATAACTGACATCTAGCACCATATTACAACCAGTGGTGGGTAGATGGGGTTGGGGAAGATTTCTAGAGAAATCCATGGGGTAGGGCAACAAGATTTCCTCCAGGGTAGAAAAAAAGGGGGAAAGAAGATCATGGGGTTGGAGATTTTATATTAGAAGAGACCTTAGTAGTCAGCCAGGGGTTCTTAACCTGAGGCATTTTTTTTTTTTATTATAACCCTTACCTTCCGTCTTGGAGTCAATACTGTGTATTGGCTCCAAGGCAGAAGAGTGGTAAGGGCTAGGCAATGGGGGTCAAGTGACTTGCCCAGGGTCACACAGCTGGGAAGTGGCTGAGGCCAGATTTGAACCTAGGACCTCCCATCTCTAGGCCTGGCTCTCAATCCACTGAGCCACCCAGCTGCCCCCTGAGGCATTTGTTTTAAAAATATTTTGATAACAATTTCAATGTAATTGATATCCTTTGTAATCCTATGTATTATATTTTATGTATTTAAAAATAACAACCTAAGGGGGCAGCTGGGTGGTATAGTGGATTGTATTAATGCATGTATTGACGTTCTGGAATATTTAAAAAAAAAATAACCCCGGGGGCTGGAGAAGGTGGAAGAAGTTGTCAGCCAGGTGGGACCTATTCCTGCTTCCTCTCCTTCCTCTCACTATCCAATCCCCGCAGGAGTCCAAATGTCCGCACCTATGTTGGACATCTGCCACTTGAGGGAGAAACCTTTCTTTGCCCAAGTGTGTGTTGGGGGGACTTGGGGCTGAAGCAATGCCTATATTGCCTGATTCAGTGGATGCATTCCTTGTGCTGAAAATTTTTCCCCTCTTTCTGTTTTGCCACAAGGGATGGCTCCCTGGGGAGGGGGTGGGAGAAGGATATTTTTGGAAATAAAAGTGATCTAAAACAAAAGATCAACAAAAACAAAAATAGCTGGAGGAGGAGGCAGGAAGAGGCATGCTGGCTGGGGGCTTGAACACATGGGAAGATCTCTTCTAACACCTCCTCCCCAATGCAAAGAGCTTCAGAGAACAGAGATCCTGCCTGCCAACTCAGGATTGGAGTTTGAAGCCCAGCTCTTATTTTATTAGCAATATGACTGTGGAAATATAACTTTCCCTCCCTTACCATAAAATTCTTCATCTGCAAAATAGGAATAATAATGACTCTCAATTCTTGATCCTATTGTAACAACCTCTAACAAGGGGTTAGCTAGTTATATGAAAAATAAATCCTCTGGGAAATGGGAGGTATCAGAGTGGTGTTCTAGTGAATGTTTAACCACCAGCCCTAAGGGAGAGAGAATGTAGGGCAGGATACACTTTTACATTTAATCTGCTTGTTAACATTTTTTTCCTTGATTTCTTAACTCTAGAGAATCAACAAAGCAATAAATGAAGTCCTGATTTGTAGGTTTGCCAACTTGTGTAAATGCTAACGCTAAAAATTTAACAATCAGCTCTCTTGGGAAGGTGGTTCAACTAGCTCCAGAACACCCTTGGAGGGATGTGTACGTGAATGATTGTGTTGTTTTTAGCTCCAGCAGCAAGAGGCTGAGAGAAGCAAGGCAATGAAACGGAAGTGGGGAGGGGGCCTTCCTCTGACCCAAACTTATTTCCACTTAACCATGGTTAAATTTTTTTTCTATTATAAAATCCATTTGATGGATTTACTATTATTTCTCAAAATATGTTATTAAATCTATCCTTATGTTACCTGGGTCCTTTTGTGACCGAGGACATGGCAGAAGCTGAGAGACAGAGAGAGACAGACAGACAGACAGACAGACAGACAGACAGAGACAGAGAGACAGAGACAGAGACAGAGAGAGAGGGAGGGAGAGAGAGAGAGAGAGAGAGAGAGAGAGAGAGAGAGAGAGAGAGAGAGAGAGAGAGAGAGAGAGAGAGAAAGAGAGAGGAATCCTTCCTCTCTGAGTTCTGGGATCCCATCCCTCAGCCTGGGGTCACAGAGCTGAAGGATGCTTCCTAAATGGGGCCACAGAGCAGGAGTCCTTTTAAGTGCAGAATCCTAATGAATGTGGATGGGATAATAAACATGAGCCAGTTTCAAACTATGGTAGGGCCAGAAAGAAGGGATTAAATTCTATGTGAAGAAGAATTTACAGAGGCCATGAATTTAATGACTACAAATCATCTTGTCTCAGGTTGGGGGAGCCGTAAAATGTGTATACATGAGCACTATTGAAATCTGTGACATATTTCAAAATCCCACAGGCTTACAGTTGGAAAGGACCTCTGGAAATGACCCGTTTGAAGCCCTTATTTTACAGATGAGATCCAGAAGGGTAACATGAGCCCAAGGTGAAAAACCAGTCAGTATCAGAGCTGGGATTCAAACAGAAGACTCTGCTGAGTCCAGGGCTCCCTCCATTCCTCCACCACTGCCTCTACTAACTTAAAATTGAGAGAGCATTTTATAGGCTCTATTCCAGAAGATTTATGGCTGGAAGGGACCTCAGAATCCACTTCATACAAGTGTTCTTAACCTGGGGTCCATGGCCTTGTTTCTATAAAATAATACTACAATAATAACTAGAATTTGTATTTTGAACGTTTATACTGTACTTTGAAGTTTGTATATTTTGTAATGTACTTTGAAGTTTGCAAAGATCTTTACAAATATTATCACATTTTATGCTTATAACCACTTTGGGAGCTAGGTTCTAGTTTGAACCCAAGTTTACAGATGAGGAAACTGAGGCAGGGAGTGGTTATGTGACTTGCCCAGGGTTACACAGTTAATGTCGGAGTTCATATTTGAACTCAGATCTTACCTAGTCCAGGTCTAGCACCGTATCCATCTACTGTGCCATCTAATTGACTCTATATCTTTTGATAACAATTTTAGTATAATTGATTTTCTTTGTAATCATATGCATTTCAAAGCATTATGCTGCTAGACATGATGGCACATACTTATAGTCCTTGCTACTGGGGAGCCTACAACAAGTGGATCACTTGAGATAAAGGTGATTGGGTGTCCACACCAAGTCTGGCACCAGAATGGGGAATTTCCTTGTGGGAAGTGGGAAGGTGGGGACCAGGCTACTTAAGAGGAGGGAACCAACTTCCATGCTTATATCAGTGGGTCAGCTTATGAAGCATTGGTAGCCTGGGCAAGATAGGAAGACCCAGTTTCAAATCAAACCAAACCAAGCCCCTAAAAACCAACATATTCCATTGATCCTCCCTTCTGTCTCTTAATCATTACCATATTGTTTTGATGACCACTGCTTTATAGTACAGTTTAAGATCTAGAACTACTAGGCCACCTTCCTTCACATTTTTTTTCATTAGTTCCCTTGATATTCTTGATCTTTTGTTCTTCCACATGAACTTTGCTCTAATTTTTTCTAATTCAGTAAAACGTTTCTTGGTAATTTGATAAATATGGCACTGAATAAGTAAATTAATTTGGGTAGGATTGTCCTTTTTATTATATTAGCTCATCCTATCCATGAGCAATTAATGTTTTTCCAATTATTTAGATCTAGTTTTAATTGTGTGGAAAATGTTTTGTCCTAAAAACCAACTCAAAAAAGAAAATGATTTAAAATAAAAACATCCTGAGAAGAGCATCATACATTTCACCAAATGGCCAAAGAGTTCCATGCTATGGAAAAGGTTAAGAACCTCTGCTTTAGTCCAACCTTCAGAAAGAAACCAAGCCTGGGAGCAATGAATGTCACTGAGCTGGTCCTCCAGCTTTCACTAGACCCCTGGGCTTCCCTTAGGGCTGTCAGCTTGACCACAGCTCCTTCAGGTTGCCTGGATCTGGGAGAAATTGAAGGCAGAGTAGGAAGTTTAGTCCCACAGCCCACAGTTCTCAGACACCATCATTAATGCCCCAAGACACTGAGATTTTATCAAGAACACAACACTGACCCCTCCCAGTACAGACCTGCCTATCTCTGTGTGGAGTGGTGTCAAGTATTTCTAGAGATCTGATGAACTGAAATAATGCTGAGCACCTGGGGAGATAGAAACCCTATCTGGGGAATATTGTTTCAGTCCTGTCCAACCTCATTTGTGACCCCATTTGGGGTTTTCTTGGCCAAGATATTGGAGAAATTTGTCATTTTCTTCACTAGTTATTTTATACACGAGGAAACTGAGGCAAACAGGATTCAGTGACTTGCCAGGGTCACACAGCTAGTAGGTGTCTTCTTGACTTCAGGCTCAGTGCTCTATCCACTGGGACATCTAGGTGCCTCTGTTTGTAATATACAATTCTTGTAAAGTTCAGCTAAGTGATGCATTTGGCAAGGAAGAAAGAATCTGGGCATTCAAGAAAGAAAGCTGGGCAAATGTAAAGAACTAGAAACACAGCAGATGCCCATCAACTGAGGAATGGCTTCACTTGTGTTACATGAATATAATGGAATATTACCATGCTTTAAGAAATGATGAATATTTGTGTATGCCCTTTGATTCAGCAATACTACTACTAGGTCTTGTCAACATGGAATTGAGAAACCTCAAACTTGTAGCCTAGTAAGATCTGTTGAACCCCAAGTTTTAGGACTAGCTTGTAAGTTGGAGACCCCAAAGCTTGTACTTGTTCCCCATTCCCATGAGAATTCACCCTGAAGGGAATCTCAGGCTAGTAGTTTCAGAATGAATAATGGACCCTAAGATAAATGACAATCCCCATCAGGTGGGGCCAAGCCCAAGCCAAGTGACTCTTCTTGTCTCCAGAAGCTTCTCCCACTGTATCACAACTTCCTTTTGAGGATCAAACTCAGGACCTTCAGCTTAGAGACTGACACACTGACAACTGAACTAAAGAGTCACTTGGCTTGGGCTTGGCCCCACCTCACCACCATTGTCTTTACTTTGGGGTCCATTATTCAGTCTGAAACTGCTATCCTGAGATTCCCTTCAGGGTGGATTCTCATGGGAATGGGGAACAAGTATAAGCTTTGGGGTCTCCAACTTACAAGCTAGTGCTAAAACTTGGGGTTCATCAGATATTACTAGGCTACAAGTTTGGGGTTTCAAGATTCCATGTTGACAGTCTGTATCCTAAAGAGAGTAAAAAACAAAAAGCCAAGGGAAATGGACCTATTTGTAAAAAAAAAAATCATTGCAGCAGGTAAGAACTGGAAATGGATGGGATGTCCAGTAAAGAGGGAATGACTGAACAAGTTGTAGTATATGATTGTCACTGAACACTTGTGCTATAAGAAATGATGAGCAAGATGATTTCAGAAAAACCTAAAAAGACTTATGTGAACTGATACAAAGTGAAATGAGCAGATCCAGGACACTGTACACATTAACAGATATTTTTTGATGAACAACTTTGAATGACTTAGTTATTCTTAGCAATTCAGAGATCCAAAACAATCTCTGAGACTCATCATAAAAAATGCCATCAGGCTTCAGAGAAAGAACTGATGGAGTCTGAATGCAGATGAAAACATATTATATTTCACTTTCTTTTTTACTTGTGATCTCTTCTACAAAATGACTAATATGGGAAAATATTTTACATGACTAAATATTTAAAATCGATATCAATTTGCTTACTGTCCAAGGAGAGGTAAGGGTGAGAGGGAGTGAGGAAGTGTGAGAGAGAGGGAAAGAATTTTGAACTCAAAATTTAAAAAAATGTTAAAAATTGTTTTTACATGTAATTGAGGAAAAAATGTTATTTAAAATAAATTCTAATTTTCCCACAACTTTTGTATCAGCACAATTTACTTTATTAAAATGTTTTAATATAAAGAGAAACAAAAAAGAGAGAGAAATGATGGATGTGATAAATTCAGAGAAGCTCAGAAAGGCTTACATGAACTGTTGCAAAGTGAAGTATGGAGAGCCAGAAAAACACTAACCATAAGGAGGCAGCGAGGTGGCGCAGTGGATAGAAGGCCTGGCCTGGAATCAGAAAGGCCTGAGTGCAAATGCAGCCTCAGACACTAACCGTGTGTCCCCAGGCAAGTCACTTAACTCTGTTCCCTCATTTGCCTCATCTGTAAAATGAGCTGGAGAAGAAAAAGGTAAACCACTCCAATATTTTTGGCAAGAAAACTCCAACTAACCATGAAGAGTCTGACATGACTGAAATGACTGTCAACAACAATAACAGCTCTGTTCTATAAATGAGAAAACTATGCATGGTCTAAAGGAAGGAGCACTGGACTTGGAGTCCAGAGACATAGATGCTTACTCACTATGTGACCATGGACAAGTCATTTAATTTCTCTGTGTCTTGTTTTCCCCATCTGTAAAGCATGGAGAAAGCTCAATGCATTGCCTAGTTGTGAAGAAAACAACGTATGAATATTAAAAGACTCCAGAAATAGTAGTTGCAGTCATTTTTATGAGTTCTTGTTGCCCAAGATCACATAACAAATAATTGGCAGAATCTGGATTTTCTGACTCCAGGCCCAGAACTATTCTCTAAGAAGTGTACCTTTTACATCTATTTTACCCATTACCATCCCACCTCCATTCCCACTCTTCCCCAAGCCCCCTACCCCTCCTGGCCAAACCCTGATTATTAGAAGCAATTTTAATGCTATTCCTATCCCTCTCCCTTACCTAGTTCTGTATAAGGTGTCCAAGGCAGCAACTAAGAAGGAACTTCTAACCCGCCGCTCTTCTTTTCTCTCCTTATTTTCATTTTTATGTTTCCTACTTCTACAACCAAGAAAATGAGGAAATAAGGAGGAAGAGTTTACCTTTCAGCTTTATACCTCCCATCTTCTTTCACCATTACTGCTCCCCATTTCATCCCCATTAGAATTTGAGCTTTGTTTTGTTTTTTTAAATCCTTACCTTCCATCTTAGAACCAATACTGTTGATTCTAGGGCAGAAGAGTGGTAAGGGCTATGCAATAGGGGTTAAGTGACTTGTCCAGGGTCATACAGCTAGGAAGTGTTTGAGGCTAGATTTGAACCTAGAACCTCCCCTCTTTAGTCCTGGCTCTCAATCTATTGAACCACTCAGGTGCCCCCTGAATTTGAGTTTCTTGAAGGCAGCCACTGTCTTGTTTTTTCCCTTTGTATTCCCAGTGTTTATTTCCAGACATCACATATGGTAGATGTTTAACAAATAATTATAGAATGATTCGTGTAGACTAACACATACAACTAACACATACAACAATACTTTTCTCTGTCTCTGGAACCTAGAGCATTTGCTCCACTAGTTTCACCCTTTCACCACCCTGAATGTTCTAGACTACCAGCTCCTCTCTCATCTCTGGAGCCCCCACTGCAGGTGACTTGGAGTCATGGCCAGGGATTGATAGAGGAGCCCACTGCCTCACCAAGTTAAGACAAGGGCAGGGCATTGCCACTACAGAGGTCAGGGCTGCCATGGGACCAGAAAAAGCTCAACAACCCAAGTAGAATCCATTTTTTTTTCTAGAGAAAGCATCTTATCCTCTAAATGGTCATTGGTGCAAAAGTGCTGTTGTCCATCTCATAATTCTGCCCTAGGCAATATGGCCTTATGGCCAAATCAATGTCAATGAGATGATTGCTCAAGAAGTCAAGCAAGGTTGGTCATGATCAGATACCACTCCAGCCTCCTCCCCAGCTTTAGTTTCCTAAATCTAAGTGAGCCTATCTAGTGTTCACACACACACATACACGACTGACTACTTGTCCAAAACTCACACATATATACAATGTATATGCATATTATCATAATGTGCAAAAAATGAAATAATTAAGAAAACAAAGGGTTGAAATTTCGAATCTATTGATTTATTAAGTGACTTGTGCCAATAGCCCAATAAATCGGAATCAGGCCCCTTCCTCAGCTTAGGGCCAAACCCCAACTATAAGGGGAGACAGAGTATGATATACTAAAAATAATCAAATAAAACCAATCAATTAAAAGGAAACAATAGATTAGGTCATTTGATTTCCAATTGGATGAAAGATTATATATACATACTGTGTAAATAGAATTTTGTACCCTTGAACTACATTTCTCAGAATCCCTTTCCCTTTGTCCCCAAGTTGGGTCCTTACATTTTCAAGATAAGTTTGTGTAATTTTCACTTTCTTCTCTTCTTCCATGTGGGCTGTCCTAGAAGCTTCTCTTTTCTAAGGCTATCACTTCCCTTGACTTCAAGTTATTATTAATAAATCTTATAAAATATAACACTCAGAGTATTGGATATTAATTTTTCATCTTACAATACACATATATATGAAGACAGAGAGTGAACAAGAGCAAGAACGTTTTGATGCTTGGGACATAAAGTTGAGATATATGGATATATTTATACATATGTGTACATTTTTCTCATTAATTATTTCAGTTGTATCTGACTTTTCATAGTCTCATTTAATAGCCCAGATACTAGAGTGGTTTGCCATTTCCTTCTCTGGCTCATTTTACTGATGGGGAAACCGAGGCAAAAAGGGTTAAGTGATTCACCCAATGTTATATAGCTAAAAATGTCTGAGGCCAGATTTGAACTTATAGTTTTTCTGATTCCATGCCTGGCGGTCTATCCACTGTGCCACATAGCTGCCCTAATAATGAAAACAACCTATCTATGTTTGAACGTATATGTAGATACACAAATGCCTGTAGGTATCTGTATGCACACCTACGTAAGTCTATATACACATGGCACTTAATCCATGTGTTGATAAAGGTAAGGAATAGCGACCAGATGCAGCTATGCCAACCACATGATTTTACAGGGGTGAGTTCAGAATTGGTTGAAAAATTAGATCCAAATAGGAGGTATTCTTGGGTGAAAGTGGTCCCTGGGAGAGAATCTGTGATTGAACCTATGCCCTTCAACATTTTTATCAGTGATCTGAATGAAGGCATAGATGGTTAGCTTATTGAATTTATAGATGAAACGAAGCTGAGAATAAGTCATCTTCCTCTACCAGCCCCAGCCAAGTAGGACTACTTCCTGGTCTCTGAACTTCCCATTTCCTTTTTCTGCTCATTTAACAGATGAGAAAATTGAGGCAAACAGTGACTTGTCCACCCAGGGTGATACAACTATTAAGTGCCTGAATCCAGATTTGAATTCAGGAAGGGGAGTCTTCCTGACTCTAGGCATGGGGCTGCTTAAGGACTTACAATATCTTTCTTTTCTTTTTGTTTCTTTTTTTTAAAACTCTTTCCTTCTTTCTGAGAATTGATACTCAGTAATGGTTCCAAGGCAGAAGAGGAATAAGGATTAGGCTACTGGGATTAAGGGACTTGCCCAGGGTCACACAGCTAGGAAGTATCTGAGACATGGCTCGCCCTCCTTGTGAGCCACCTAAACAGTGTGGTTTTGTTCTTCAGTACTTTTCAAGGTGGCTCATTTCACTTTTGGATAGATGTAATCGTTAAGAACCGTTTAATTTAAATTTGCCTCTGCAACTTTTACCATTTGCTCTGGGGCCAAAGAAGTCCAAATCTCTTCTCTCTTTTTTTTTTAAACATTATTTTATTTGGTCATTTTCATGCATTATTCATTGGAAACAGATCAATTTCTTTTCCTCCCCAGCCCCCCACCCCTTCCCTAGCCGAGGCGGGACTGGGTATCACATGTGTCCTTGCTCTGAACCCATTTCCTTGTTGGTATTTGCATTAGGGTGCTCATTTAGCATCTCTCTTCAATCACGTCCCCTCAACCTCTGTAGTCAAGCAGTTGCTTTTCCTCAGTGTTTTTACTCCCTCAGTTTGTCCTCTGCTTGAGGATAGTTTTTTTTTTTCTCTTAGATCCCTGCAGATTTTTCAGGGACATTGTAAAGCCATTACTGGAGAAGTCCATCACGTTCTCTTGTGCCACAGTGTGTCAGTCTCTGTGTACAATGTTCTCCTGCTTCTGCTCCTCTCACTCTGCATCAATTCCTGGAGGTTGTTTCAGTTTCCATGGAATTCCTCCACTTTATTATTCCTTTTAGCACAATAGTATTCCATCACCAACATATACCACAATTTGTTCAGCCATTCCCCAATTGAAGGTCACCCCCTCATTTTCCAATGTTTTGCCACTACAAAGAGCGCAGCTATGAATATCCTTGTACAAGTCTTTTTCCTTATTATCTCTTTGGGGTACAAACCCAGCAGTGCTATGGCTGGATCAAAGGGCAGACAGTGTTTTATCGGCCTTTGGGCATAGTTCCAAATTGCCCTCCAGAATGGCTGGATCAATTCACAACTCCACCAGCAATGAATTAGTGTTCCCACTTTGCCACATCCCCTCCAGCATTCATTACTTTCCTTTGCTGTCCTGTTGACCAATCTGCTAGGTGTGAGGTGATACCTCAGAGTTCTTTTGATTTGCATCTCTCTGATTATAAGAGATGTAGAGCCCTTTTTCATGTGCTTATTAATAATTTTGATTTCTTTAACTGAAAATTGTCTATTCATGTCCCTTGCCCATTTTTCAATTGGAGAATGGCTTGATTTTTTGTACAACTGGTTTAGCTCTTTATAGATTTGAGTAATTAGACCTTTGTCAGAGGTTTTTGTTATGAAGATTGTTTCCCAATTTGTTGCTTTCCTTCTAATTTTAGTTACATTGGTTTTGTTTGTACAAAAACTTTTTAATTTGATGTAGTCAAAATTATTTATTTTGCATTTTGTGACTCTTTCTAAGTCTTGCTTGGTTTTAAAATCTTTCCCTTCCCAAAGGTCTGACATGTATACTATTCTGTGTTCACCTAATTTACTTATAGTTTCCTTCTTTATATTCAAGTCATTCACCCATTCTGAGTTTATCTTGGTATAGGGTGTGAGGTGTTGATCCATACCTAATCTCTCCCACATTATCTTCCAATTTTCCCAGCAGTTTTTATCAAATACTGGATTTTGGTCCCAAAAGCTGGGGTCTTTGGGTTTGTCATACACTGTCTTGTAGAGGTCATTTACCCCAAGTCTATTCCACTGATCCTCCTTTCTGTCTCTTAGCCAGTACCAAATTGTTTTGATGACAGCTGCTTTATAATATAGTTTGAGATCTGGGACTGCAAGGCCACCTTCCTTTGTATTTTTTTTCATTATTTCCCTGGATATCCTTGATCCTTTATTCTTCCAAATGAACTTTGTTATGGTTTTCTCTAATTCAGTAAAATAGTTTTTTGGTAGTTCAATGGGTATGGCACTAAATAGATAGATAAGTTTGGGTAGGATGGTAACTTTATTATGTTAGCTCGTCCCACCCATGAGCAATCAATGTTTTTCCAATTGTTTAGATCTAGTTTTAATTGTGTGGAGAGTGTTTTGTAGTTGTGTTCATATAGTTCCTATGTTTGTCTTGGCAGATAGATTCCTAAGTATTTTATATTGTCTCGGGTGACTTTAAATGGAATTTCTCTTTCTAATTCTTGCTGCTGAACTGGGTTGGAGATATATAGAAATGCTGATGACTTATGTGGGTTTATTTTGTATCCTGCAACTTTGCTAAAGTTGTTGATTATTTCGATTAGCTTTTTGGTTGATTCCCTAGGATTCTTTAAGTAAATCATCATATCATCCGCAGAGAGTGACAGCTTGGTCTCCTCATTGCCAATTTTAATACCTTCAATTTCTTTTTCTTCTCTAATTGCTACTGCTAGTGTTTCTAGTACAATATTAAATAATAAAGGTGATAATGGGAATCCTTGTTTGATGCCTGATCTTATTGGGAAGGCTTTGAGTTTTTCCCCATTGCAGATGATGTTTGCTGATGGTTTTAGGTATATACTGTTTATTATTTTTAGGAAAGGTCCTTCTATTCCTATACTTTCTAGTGTTTTCAATAGGAATGGGTGTTGTATTTTATCAAAGGCTTTTTCTGCATATATTGAGATAATCATGTGATTTTTGTCAGTTTGCTTGTTTATATGGTCAATTATGTGGATGGTTTTCCTAATATTGAACCATCCTTGCATTCCTTGTATGAATACTACCTGATCGTAGTGGATAACCCTTGTGATGACTTGCTGGAGTCTTTTTGCTAGTATCCTATTTAAGATTTTTGCATCTATATTCATTAGGGAGATTGGCCTATAGTTTTCTTTCTCTGTTTTTAACCTGCCTGGCTTTGGGATCAGTACCATGTTTGTGTCGTAAAAAGAATTTGGTAGAACCCCTTCTTGGCTTATCCTGTCAAACATTTTGTATAGTATTAGGGTTAGCTGTTCTTTGAATGTTTGATAGAATTCATTTGTGAATCTGTCTGGACCTGGGGATTTTTTCTTAGGGAGTTCTTTGATGGCTTGTTAAATTTCTTTTTCTGATATGGGGTTGTTTAGGTAATTTATTTCTTCTTCTTTTAGTCTAGGCAATTTATGTTTTTGTAAGTATTCATCCATATCACTTAGATTGCCATATTTTTTGCCATATAATTGGGCATAGTAGTTTTTAATGATTGCCTTGATTTCGTCTTCATTAGAGGTGAGGTCTCCCTTTTCATCTTGGATACTGTCAATTTGATTTTTTTCTTTTCCTTCCTTTTTTAATTAGACTGACTAGTACTTTTTCAATTTTATTTGTTTTTTTCAAAGTGCCAGCTTCTAGTCTTATTTATTAAATCAAAGTTCTTTGACTTTCAATTTTATTAATTTCTCCTTTGATTTTTAGGATTTCTAATTTAGTCTTCATCTGAGGATTTTTAATTTGTTCACTTTCTAGTTTTTTAATTTGCATGCTCAATTCATTGACCTCTGCCCTTCTTAATTTGTTTATATATGAACTCAAGGATATAAATTTCCCCCTGAGTACTGCTTTGGCTGCATCCCATAGGTTTTGAAAGGATGTCTCACCATTGTCATTTTCTTCAATGAAGTTATTAATTGTTTCTATGATTTGTTCTTTAACTAGCTGGTTTTGGAGAATCATATTGTTTAATTTCCAATTAATTTTTTATTTCTCTCTCCATGTACCCTTACTAATTATTATTTTTATTGCATTGTGGTCTGAGAAGGTTGCATTTATTATTTCTGCCCTTTTGCACTTGTTTGCAATGATTTTGTGTCCTAGTACATGGTCAATTTTTGTGAATGTACCATGTACTGCTGAAAAGAAAGTGTATTCCTTTTTGTCCCTATTTATTTTTCTCCATATGTCTACTAACTCTAATTTTTCTAAGATTTCATTTGCTTCTCTCACCTCTTCCTTATTTATTTTTTTGATTTGATTTATCTAGTTCGGATAGGGGAAGGTTCAGATCTCCCACTAGTATAGTTTTTCTATCTATTTCATCCTTGAGCTCCTCTAGTTTCTCCTTTAAAAATTTGGATGCTCTGCCATTTGGTGCATACATATTGAGTACAGATATTTCCTCGTTGTCTATACTGCCTTTTATCAGGATGTAATTACCTTCCCTATCTCTTTTAACTAGATTTATTTTTACTTTGTCTTTGTCCGATATCATGATTGCTACTCCTGCCTTCTTTTTATCATTTGATGCCCAATAGGTTTGGCTCCATCCTCTTACTTTCACCCTATGCGTATATACCTTCCTCATGTGTGTTTCTTGCAGACAGCATATGGTAGGGTTTTGGATTCTAATCCACTCTGCTATTCGCTTGTGTTTTATGTGTGAGTTCATTCCATTCACATTCAGAGTTATGATTACTAGCTGTGTATTTCCCAGCATTTTGATTTCTACTCCTGGTCCTGCCTTTTCTTCTTTCACTATTTCCTTCTATACCAATGTTTGTTTATAGTCAGTCCCCCTAGATCCCCCCCTTATTTTACTTCCCTTTCTACCCCCTTCCCTTCTTATTCCCTCCCTTATTTTCCCCTGTAGTCTTTTAAAAATTTCCCCCCTACCCTCTCCCTCCCTTGTACTTCTTCCCTCCCCACCAGTCTGTTTTTTTACCCTTCTACTCCCCTATAGGGCGCAAATCTATTCTCTTCCCCAATGGATTGGGTTGTTCTTCCCTCTTTGGGTCAGTTTCAAAGTATGTAAGAGTTGAGTATTTCCTGTCTCTAACCTCTTTACCCTTCCAGTGTATCGATGTTCTCCCCCCTCCCGCCATGAGATTCTTTGTGACATATAAATTTACCCCCATTTGTTTCTTTTCCCATTTCTTTTAGTCATAACCTCTTTTCTTTTTTAGCTCGTCATGTATATATATATATATATATATATACATACACATGTATATGTATTTATGTATGCATATATCTATATACCTATATATCTTGTCCTTTCATCCTATACCGTTTGTCCCTGTTCCCTCTGAGTGTAATTCTTCTAGCTGCTCAGGTGATAGCAACAGTTTTTAAGAGTTACCAATGACCTCTTTTCTTATAGGGATACATATCATTTTAACTTATTGAGTCTCTTAAAAATGTTTGTTGTTGTTTTGTTTGTTTTCTTCCCCTCTTTTTTAATTACCTTTTGATGATTCTCTTGAGTTCTGTGGTTGGACATCAAATGCTCTTCCCTCTTATACATGATAGCTCCTCAACTTGGTGAGGGAAGAAGCTGGGGACACCCATTTTTGTTCATTGAGAGATTTGGCTACTGTGTGTGGTCTCTCTTTTTTCTTCTTGCTGCTTTTTCAGTTTTCAAGCACTCATGTCCCTCTTTCCTTTTTGTTCATGACAATGAAGAAAGAAAAGAGAGAAAGGAAGAAAAAAGAAAAGAAGGAAGAGAGGGAAGAATAAATGAAGGAAGACAGGAAGGGAGGGTGGGAGGAAGGAAGAAAGAAGGAAAGAGAAATACACAGGAATAAGGAGACAGAGGGAAGAAGGAAGGAAGGAAGATCAATGGATGGATGGCTAAAAATATAGTTAGGTGGTGCAATGGATAGAGCACTAGACCTGGAGTTGAATCTAAATCCATCCTCAAACACTTACAAGCTGTGTGACTGCATTACCAACTAATTTGTGAGCTGCTGGAGAGAACTAGTTGATGAATGAAGAAGCTGGAGGACACCCCAGTTATGTTCATTGGGAGATTCTGCCATTGTGTGTGGAGATCTCTTTTTTTTCCTTTTAAATGTTTAAAGTTTTTTTCAAGCACTCATTTTTGTTCTCTCTCCTACTTTCCCTCTTGTTTACTGGAAGGAAAGAGAGAGAGAAAGAGATAGAAAAAAGAAAGAAGAGAGGAAGGGAGAGTGAAAAGAAGGAAGAAAAGAAAGAAGTTACTTGACTGTTCTTTGCCTCAGTTTCATCATCTGTAAAATGGAGATACTAATAGCACCTATTTCTGAGGGTTGTTGTGAGAATTAAATGAGATTTGATTTGTAAAGTGCTTAGCACAGTGCCTGGCACAAAGCAAGCTACATAAATGTTAGTTATGATGATAATAATGGTAATTATTATAATGATAGAGAAGATGCTAAAATTCTGATTAAAATTTAAAATATGTCGTGCATCTTTTTTTTTTTTAAATCCAGTTGTTAGACATTTACTATCCTATTACTGCCTATGTATAAACATCAGCCTCCCTTCTCAGATGAGAAACCAAGGTTCAAAGAGGTTATGACTAGGAGCCATCCCACAACTGGTAAATGGGCAAAAGATATCAACAATTTTCAGATGAAGAAATCAAAGCCATATATATGTACATGAAAAAAAATGCCCTAAATTATTACAGAATTAGGGAAATTTGAATCAAAATAATACTGAGGTATCATCTCATACCCATGAGATTGGCAAAAAGGACAAATGTTGGAGGGGGTATGAAAAAGTGGGGACACTAGTACACTGTTGGTGGAACTGTGAATTGATTCAACCATTTTGGAGAACAATCTAGAATTATACCATAGAGAGCTATAAAACCATTTATATATCCTTAGACCAAGCAATACCATTGCTGTGTCTATTTACCAAGGAGATCCTGGAAAAAGAAAAATAACCTGTATATTCCAAAATGTTTATAGCAGCTCGCTTTGTTGTGGCAAAGAACTGGAAATCAAGAGGACACCCATCAAATGGGGAATGGCTGAACAAATCATAGTATATGATTATAATGGAATACTACTGTGCTAATAAGAAATGATCAGATTAATTTTTGAAAAACTTGGAAAGAACTTCATGAGATAATGAAGAGTGAAATGAAAAGAACCAAGAGAACATCATATACAGCTACAGAATTAATATGTGAATAATAACTTGTGAATGTTCACTCCAAAGAAGGAACTGAGAAGAGGAAACACAAAAGACACTATCTATATTTTTTGCTGGGATGATGCCTTCTGTGGAGGGAAGGAAAGGGCTGAATAAAAATATTAGTTAATTAATTAATTAATTAAAGTCTGGACTAATAGTCATCAGAAGCCAAGGTCTTGCTTCCAGTCCAGTGTTTTTGCTGCCTTAGCTCTGAATCAGGAGAAGCAAATCTGGAACTTATTTCTGTAGATCTAGCTCATTGGGATGGCGACTTGATTTATGAAATGGAGCTATTTTCATTGTGGATAAGATGGATGAGGTTAGAACTGCTGGGGGAATTTGAATTTGGATGTGTGTACTCAGAGATGCTAGTCTGAGTTAAACTGAGCAGGAAGTATATTCATCTCTTGGTACTGAATGTTTTATTTTAATATATTCATCTCATACTACTAATAATTTTCCAAAGCCTTGGTGAAAGAGACATGGATTTGGAATTAGAAGTGCTGGATTCAGATCCCAGCTCTCAATGCTTCCTGATTATATAGTGAGCAAATTACCTGGGGCATCCAGGTGGCACAGTGGACAGAGTGCTGGGCCTGGAGGCAGGAAGATTAATCTACCTGAGTTCAGATATGGCCTCAAATACTTCTTAGCTGTGTGACCCTGGACAAGTGATTTTATTCTGCCTCAGTTTCCTAATCTGTAAAATGATCTGGGGAAGGAAATGGCAAACCACTCTAATATCTTTGTTGGACACAACTGAACAACATACAAATTACTTAACTCCTAATCGACTCCCTTTTCTGTTTACTAGAGGAAAAATGGGAGAATAGGGTCATAGGAGAATGGATATCAGATGACGGCAGCAGAAACATACAGACCCTTCACTTTTACTAAAGAGGAAACTGAGGCCTTGAGGGGTTAAGCCATTTGGTCAGTTACACATTTGACAGTGATAGGGTTCAAATTCAGCTTCTTTTTTGTAAGAATCAGGATAACATGAGTTCAATTTCCAACCAGTACACTAGCTATGTGACCACGGGCAGGCAAGTCACTAAATTTCTCTAAGTCTTTGTTTCCTCATCTGTAAAGTGCTGGGGATGGGCAGCAAGATGGCATAGTGCTGGTCCAAAGTCAGGAAGACTAATTTTCCTGAGTTCAGTCCAGCTTAGATGCTTACTAGTTGTGTGAGACTGGGAAAAGGCACTTAACCCTGTGTCTCAGTTCTCTCTCATCTGTAAAAAATCATCCAGAGAAGAAAATGCCAAACTACTCCAGTATCTTTGTCAAGAAAACCTCCAATGGCATCCCAAAATCAGAGACAGCTCAGATAACTGAACAATGAAGTGAGAGGAACAGACTAGATGACTCTGTGGCCCCCTTTAAATCTATTGACCCTCTGATCTGATTCTAGTGGTCTTTCTAACATGCCATAAAAATGGAGGAAATAAAAGCATTAGAAAATGGCAGATGCTTTGACAATTGCCTCAGTCCTTTTCAGGGCTTCCCCCTGAGTCAGTCCTTGACCCCTTAGCCATTGGCTGGGATCAGAGCAACAAACACTGAGCTATTTTTCTGGCAAACCCAATTCTAAACCGGTGCCAAACTTTGCCTTGGATTTTAGTAGGATAACGGTGAAATTAGGAGGAAGGCGTTGAATTTTGGCTGCAGCTGTCTATCCGAATGGTTTTATTCATTTTGGAAGCACTTGGGCTATATGTGTGCCCTCAACTATGGCAGTCAGCTTAAGAGAGCTGGATTTGATCAGGTAATAAGCTGCACTTTCAGACTGGGAAGTACAAATAGTAGTTGTGACATTAACAGGAAGTGTGGACTCATAGCATCTTGGATTTTTAGAAGTGGTTATGGTAGAAGCAGGAACTAAGACTGCACAGTCAGATCAGGCTTTTTTGTTTTGTTTTTTAAAAATTATTCTTGTTCTTTTTTAAATAAAGTAACAGGATGGTAAAGTACCATGAAAAAGGAGGAAGCCTAAGATTGAGTCAGACTCTGTCCATGGGGTAGGGTGGTGTAATAAAGGGGGAAAAAGGGGAGAGATTCATGCCAAAGGAAGAAAGGGTGAAAAGGGAAAGGAGTCTTCTTTCTTCTAGGCAAGGACAGTGAGAGGAAGTGTTGTTATTTAGCCAGAGGAGAGAAGGGGGATGGATTTTATATTCCCCTCCTCAGACCTCTCTGACTAGGTCCCCTCACTATGGTGGCCTTTAATTCCTAAAGCCAGGCTCTCTGGGATCTTTGTTGAAAGAGATTTCAGGTGGTGAGCCTCTTTCTTCTGGAGAGAAACACCACTTCTCTCCCCCCTCAAATTCAGACTGTCTTCTAATAAAGCAGGAGTCAGTTCTGCATCCTAATAACTGAGTTTATTTAAGGGAAGCAGGAAAGGGACAGGGCTGATGAAGGGTAAGGATTTAGATTTTGGAGGGAAAGAGGGAGAGGGGGTCCCTGTCTAATTAACACTCTTCCCCCCAAAGTTAGACCCCTGAGGGTTTCAGAGTAGAGAAACCCCAGTTTCTTGGCTGGCAACCAAGTGTCCCCAAGTTCAAGGTTCAAAGGGAATTGTAGAGATCTTTGTGGACTGCTTTTCTCTCAAAGTCCTTGTCCACTGGCTGCAGTTCGGGAGGATCTGGGATCAGGAATCCAGGGAGAGAAAGATCACTGACTTTTAGATCCAGTCAGAGTCAAACCTCTCTGCTCCCCTATTCTCAGCCAGGAGTCTGTTTCAACTGCCTGGATCAGTTTTTTTCTTTCTCCAAGGTTCCAATTTCCTTTCTGCCCATCCTCCTTCACTGTTTGCAGGATTCTTGCAGCTCTTTCAGGCTTGTTCCTAAAGTTTCCAGATTTCTCTTTTACAGTGGATAGGGCTCATTTATTTGCTTATTTTTGCACAAACATTTTATTTAATTAAGAATATTTTTTCATGGTTACACAATTCATGTTCTTTTTCTCCCCTCTCCCCTTTCCCTTCCCCTCCCCTAGGAAACATGGGTTTTACATATGTCATTGATCAAGACCTATTTCCATATTATTGATATTTGCACTAGGTTGATTGTTTAGAGTCTACATCCCCATTCATATCCCCATAGACCCATGTAGTCAAGCAATTGTTTTTCTTCTGTGTTTCTACTCCCACAGTTCTTCCTCTGGATGTGGATAGCTTCTTTTTCATAAGTCCCTCAAGATTGTTCTGGGTCATTGCATTGTTGCTAGTAGAAAAGTCCATTACATTCAATTGTGCCATAGTGTATCAGTCTCTGTGTACAATGTTCTCCTGCTTCTGCTCTTTTTGCTCTGCATCAATTCCTGGAGGTCGTTCCAGTCTCCATGGAATTCCTCCACTTTATTGTTCCTTTTAGCACAATATATATTTAGCACCAACATATACCGCAATTTGTTCAGCCATTCCCCAATTGAAGGGCATCCCCTCATTTTCCAATTTTTTGCCACCACAAAGAGTGCAGCTATGAATATTCTTGTACAAGTCTTTTCCTCTATTATCTCTTTGGGGTACAAACTCAGCAGTGCCATGGCTTGGATAAAAGGGTAGACAGTCTTTAGCGCCCTTTGGGCATAGTTCCCAATTGCCAGTGGATAGGATTTATTATCCTCTACAGGATTCCTTACTGGTCCCAAACCACTTCTTCCACCTTCATTTGTTTATCATCAAGAACTCTGGTTATTACCTGGGAGACGGGGGGGTTTCAAGTCTAGGCCTTTGCCATTGGTACACTTGTCATTTGTTAGGATCTGGCTAATGTTCCTAGGGTAAGGATGAACCTGGTGCTGGACAAGTGTTTCTGGAGCAGTTGCCATGATCCTTCATGTCTTCAACATTGCAACCTATGCCTGGGACTTTTTGGGTTAGTTTGCTAGCAGGTTTTCTTCTGGTCTCCCTTTTGAAACACTGTGTGTTCCATGTTCTATCTTAAAGTATTGGACTTGGAATTAGAAGAATCAGCTTCCTGAGTCCAAATCAAGCCCTAGTCATATTAGTTGTATGATCCTGGGTAAGTCATTTAACTCTGTTTGTCTCAAAATGAGTTGGAGAAGAAAATGGCAAACCATTCCAGTATCTTTGCCAAGAAAACCCCAAAAGAGTCAAATATGGCTGAAAACATGGCTTGAATAACAAGGGACAGTGTGGAGTGTTATAATGACAGAATCAGAACAAGGAGTCAGGAGACCTGGCTTTGAATATCGGTTCTGCTATTTATACTCCGGGTGAATTTGGACCAAATTTCTTAACATTTTTGGACCTGTTTCCTTACCTGTAAAATGGGGGTACATCATTCTACCTATATTCACAGGATTCTTGCAAAGGTCAACTGATATAATGCAAGTGAAAAGACTAGAAATGAGTACAGAACTATATGAATGTAAACTATAAAATCCCTCATAATCTAAAGAAAAGTGTGTGTGGGACCCCTGTCTTTTCTTAGTGACCCTTATTTACACATTTAAATACATATATAAAAATAACTTCCATTCTTTTTTTTTTTAAACCCTTACCTTCAGTCTTGGAGTCAATACTGTGTATTAGTTCCAAGGCAGAAGAGTGCTAAGGGCTAGGCAATGGGGGTCAAGTGACTTGCCCAGGGTCACCCAGCTGGGAAATGTCTGAGGTCAGATTTCAACCTAGGACTTCCCATCTCTAGGCCTGGTTCTCAATCCACTGAGCCACCCAGTTGCCCCCAACTTCCATTCTTTAAGGGGGTTGTTACCCTTTGAGCAAGGACAAAGGGATTGCCTATTCTAAGAATGGAGTACTTACTTCAATGGAGTATCTACTTCAATAATGGAATAAAATAAGGAGTAGGTTGGTGGAGATCATAAGATTAAGAGCTGGATAGCTCCTTAGGGACCATTTGGTACAATTTCCTTACTTTGTAGAGGAGAAAAAAAGAGGTTCTTAAAAATAAAATGATTTGGCCAAGACATCACAGCTACTAAGGCATACAATTAAGCCATATCCTATAATCTAAAATTCAGCAGTACTTTTTCTACTACAACATGAACAAATGAATGAAAAGGCACTCATTAGTGCTATAAATATTCCTTCGAGGTACTATGCTAAGCATTGGGGATATAAATACAAGAAGGAAGACCGTCCTGGCTCTCAAGTGGCTTACATTCTAATGGAGATAGACAGCACATATAGGGGAATGGTGGCCAAGGAGATATATTTTGGTTTGGAAATTTTCAGGAATGATGAGTGAGACTATAAGGGATTAGATTGCCATATACTTTATTTTCTTTGGGGAAAACAAACAAACAAAAACCTTTACCTTCTGGCTTAGAATCAATCCTATTTCTCAGTTCCAAGATAGAAGAGTGCTAAGGGTGAGTCATTTGGGGTTAAGTGACTTACCCAGGGTCATATAGCTAGGGATTATCTGAGGCCATATTTGAACCTGATCCTCCCAACTCCAGGCCGCGTAGCTGCCCCCTTTATTTTTTTTTATTTTTTTTAATAAACATTATTTTATTTGGTTGTTTTCATACATTATTCACTGGAAACAAAGATCGTTTTCTTTTCCTCCCCTCCCCTTCCCCCCCCCCCCCCCCCCCCCCGCCTTTCCCTCTCCCATAGCCGACGCATGATTCCACTGGTTATCACATGTGTTCTTGACTCGAACCCATTTCCCTGTTGTTGGAATTTGCATTATAGTGTTCATTTAGAGTCTCTCCTCAGTCTTATCTCCTCTAACCCTATAGTCAAGCAGTTGCTTTTTATTGGTGTTTTTACTCCCACAGTTTATCCTCTGCTTGTGGGTAGTATTTTTTTTTTAGATCCCTGCAGATTGTTCAGGGAAACTGCATTGATACTAATGGAGAAGTCCATCACCTTCGATTATACCACAGTGTATTAGTCTCTGTGTACAATGTTCTCCTGGTTCTGCTCCTTTCGCTCTGCATCACTTCCTGGAGGTTGTTCCAGTCTCCATGGAATTCCTCCACTTTATTATTCCTTTTAGCACAATAGTATTCCATCACCAACATATACCACAATTTGTTCAGCCATTCCCCAATTGAAGGGCATCCCCTCGTTTTCCAATTTTTGGCCACCACAAAGAGCGAGCTGCCCCCTTTATTGCACACATTTCCCAGCAGCAATGGTAAAATAGATTTAATGGTGATTTTAGAACTGGTAAATATAGAGAACTTTGTCAGACTCATAAGAATAAGAGCCATCCCTCAACTGATAAATGGTCAAAAGATACAAGTAGTTTTGGGATGAAGAAATCAAAGCCATTTATAGGTATATGAAAACATGCTCTTATTTACTACTGATTAGAGAAATTAAAATCAATTCTGACATATTTCATACTTATCAGATGAGCTAAAATGATAAAAGGGGAAAATGACAGATATTGGAGGGTATATGGAAAAATGGAGCCACATATCCACTGTTAGTGGAACTGGGAACTGATCCACCCACTTTGGAGAGCAATTTGGAATTATGCACTGTTATAAAACTGTGTATACCCTTCTTTGTGCATACTCCTTGTTTCCCAAGGAGAACAGGGGAAAAGAAAAGAACCCACATGTTCCAAAATATTTAGAATAGCTACCTTTGTGGTGGCAAAGAATTGGAAATGAAGGGGTTGTCCATTAATTGGGGAATGGATGAACAAATTGTGGTTTATGATGGAATACTACTGTGATGTAAGAAACAATGAGCAGGTTAAAAAATAACAACTTGGAAAGATCTATATGAAATAATGAAGAGTGAAATGAGTAGAACCAAGATTTATATATAGATAAATAGAAACGGGAAAGATAATTTATGTATATATATTTTGTCAGAGGAGGGAAGGGCTGGGATACCTGGGAATAAATTCTGTGTTTTTAAATTGGGAAGGAAGGGGATGATATAGGGAGAAAGCTGGCTAAAGAGACAAGGGCTATGAGGGTGAATGCTTAACAACTGGTTCTCTAGAGGGAAAATACTTTAAGTTTAATCTGCAGTCTTAAAATTTTCGTTGTGACTTTCTTAAGTCAATACAATCAACAAAACAATAAATCAAGTCTTGATTTGTAGTATTTGTTGATTTTTAAGGAGTAAATGCTCACAATGAAAATTTGACAATTGCTTACCAAAGATAGTCCCAGCTTTACCACTTTATGTAAAGTAAAGCCTGCCTGGAGCTGGCCTAGATATAAAGGGCCACAATGAGGCATTCACCAATCATATCAGGGCCTCCAGTGTGGGAATTGCAGAGCTTACAGGGTTAAGTCTTCCAGTGTATGGTCTCTGATGAAAGTGGAAAGGTAGACTGAGGCTGCTGGAGCAGACTCCCTATTCCCATGATGTTGCCCACAAAACACCCAGGACATCCCGCCCCATCCTAAAAACTGTTGGCCCCAAAGATCAAAACACTGTTGTAGGTTAAGTCAATGAAGGTAAAGTCTTAAACTTATGCTCTAGGTCCATGGGAAACACTTCCTAATTCTCCATTTTGGTGCTAATTCCAAGCTATAAATTGTCAAATATTTCCAAGATTAGGAGCAGAGTGAGCTGGGTCCCAGCATGCCTCCTTCTTGCATGTTGCTCCACATTCCAATTTGCTCCCACCCATTGTGCTTCTCACCTTCACATGCCTGATTGAAGCTAGAAGTGAAGCCTTTAATTCTGTTTGCAGAGGTGGAAAGTGCTAACAGCCTTGTTTTCCCTGGAGGGTTACAGAAGGCCCCATTTCAGGCCTTCAGAATCCCTGGCCTGAAGTTTGCTCTGTGATCAAGTTTTTGCCCAGCAGCTGTGTTTACCTCAGCTTTAATTCCTCTTTTAGAAGCCAAAATATTTCAGCTTTTGCATACAAGATTGTCGTGCCCACAGTTATTTCCTCCTCTTTGCCTTCTTGCCATCTCCTAACTAAATTTCCCCCAAGTCTAACTGTCCATGCAGTAGAACAGTGTGTGTCCACGGAACTTAGAACTTGGAACTCACAAACTGAGTAGCTGGCCAAGAAATGCTCATTCCTCAGCAGGCCTGACAAATGCCCGTCTCTTCTCTGAACTGGAAACATTTCATTTAATTGGTCAGACTTCTGACTGCAGATACACAGACCTGTACGTACAAAAACCAACCCCCCCCCCCCAAAAAAAAAAAGAGAGCTGAAGATCCCTGGGCAACCTGTCAGCTTTGACTCCGTTTCTCCTCTGATTAGACTCGGGGGAAAAAAGTACTAGTGGGACTTGGTGTCTGAAGAATCCATTTTTCCTTTTGGGGATCAGTGTTAAATTCTGAAGAAAGGTTGAGGGAAAATGGCTTTTGGATTAACCATTTAAGAGGTCAGTGGTTCATGGGGAGAGGGGGGCTGGTTTGAGAATGGAAGTCAGATTTCAGAGGTTTTAGGATTAAGCAAGCACCCAGGGAGGCAGAGAGCCAACAGCCTTGTTTTTAGAAGTTTGCTAGGGAGAGAAAAGAGAAATACAGAATAAAAGCTTAAAGGGTCAGCAGGGTCAAAGAACCCACCTATGCAAACAAATTGGCCAGTTACTTCATAATTTCTTCCAAAGATAGAGATTGAAGCCCATCTATTCCTCTCTGTCCTTTATTACTTTTGTCCATGATCTCCCCCAACAGTCCATGGAATTCTCCAGTCTACCCAACAAGCTAGAGGCCATCCTCACCTTCCCCTGACAGCAGCGTCCCCAAGGAGCAACCAGACTGTCCACTTGCCATCTATTGCCATTGTCACATTGACTGGCCTAACTTTGGATTATTTCCCCGACAATAACCTCAATGATTGATCCTCCAATTTTCTTGTGTGTTATATGTTGCAACCTCCCAGCTGTGTGAATCTGGGCAAGTTACTTAACCCCAATTTCCTAGCTCTAACCACTCTTCAGTCTTAGAATTGATTGATTTCTACAACAGAAGGTAAAGGTTTAAAGTACATTTTAAAAAGAATACTGGAAAGATGGTTAGGCATCAGGTGATAAAGGGCTTTAGAACCAAACAGAAGATTTTAAATTTGATTCAGGAAGCCAGTAGATTGATTGGTCAAAGGGTAACATGGTCAGATGAACTTTGGGAAGATCAATTTGACAGCGGAGTAAAGGATGGAGCAACAGAATGGGTACCAATGGGGCAGTGAGTTTCATGTCATTGGAGATACTTAAGTGATTGCTGGAAGTATATTTAACAAAAATGTTGCAGAGGGGTCTCATGGTTTCTCCTTTAGATTCTGTAATCTCCTACCTTTACGATCCTTTATGATTGTTCTTCTGTATCCTTCATTGGCTTTTCATCTTCTATAATCTATTATTATATTATAGTGATATATTTTATATTAATATCACAAGTGTTTCTATAATATTAACATTTACTAATAATACATTTATCCCATTGGATCCTTGTTTCTTGTTCTTGGTTATTTAGGGGGTTGTGTGGCTCAGAGAGGGTGTTCTCTATAATGGAATTTAGAAGCTTTGGTTTTTATTGCACTTAACCTTGCCCACAAATCTAATGGCATCCATAGGCTGGGCCGTCATGTCAAATGGAAAAAAAGAATTGTGTTGCTAGAAATTTTGAGGCTTTTTGGTGGGGCTGCTTGATAACATGGCATCATCTATGCTATTGGGTCATTCTTAGTAAGGGCGCCAATTTGCTGGAATCTGTTTGCTTAAAAACCCAGGACTCCCAATAAAAATTTTTTGGGAAAAATCAAATTATTAAAAAAAATAAAAACCTAAGACTAAGGACTTCTAAGTGGTCAGGTAGATCTGGTTTAAAGGGACCCTGGTAGATTAGATTGATCTGGAGGCTGTCTAAAGGTTTGTATTCACTGGGGTAAGGAATGGGTAAAAAGTGAACAAATTCCCTTAATCATTATTGGGGATGATAGCCCAAGACAAGACTTCTTGAAAATCCCCAAATAGGCCTAACTCCCAGAGGTCTGAACTGGTGTGTCCTCGGGGTGCAGCACATCTAGGAGATGCTGGTCATGGCTCCTAGGTCGGGCTCTTGTCTGTTTGACATTCATTGGCATGTTAATAGTCTCCTAATAATCCTTGTAAGGAAAAGTTGTGAAGTCTTTGCCATTCCCCATCATAAGGTGTGTTGTCATTTGAGTGGCAAAATTGGATCAGCATGAATTTTAGTCTCAGTTATTAAAAGAGTGACTATTTATTCAGTGAAGGAAAAGATTTCTGATTTGTAGGAGTGGGTGAGACCCTAGAAAACATGACCCCTAACGTGGGATCAGCTGAATTAATTACCCAGGCAGGTAACTCAAATTCTCCATTTTGCTTTAGCACTCATGGCTGTCACTAAAAGAAAGTCCCCCCCCTCCTTTACATAGCTAACCTTACAGCATAGTACCAGACAGACACAGCTTAGGTATTTCATAAAACATTGTTGTTGGATTAAGAAGCGAAGGTTTCTTGACAAGCGAACTAGAGATTATCTGTCTGGTTAATTTAGCCTTCCACCCTGCTGCACAATCACCCTCCAAATCCATGTTTTGACTACGGTACGTAACTTGAACAGGGAGACTGTTCTCAGATTCTCTGAAGAAAGATGGAATGAGTTACTGTAGCTCAGCGATTCTATATCTAGGTTCTGTGGACATATTTCAGTGAGCCCATAAACTTGGATGGGAAAAGATGCACCTAATTGGAATTTGGTATTTCCTTCAATTATTTAAAAAAACATTATGCAGGGAAGGGGACCAGAGGTTTCACCAGACTGCCAAAAGTGTCTATCAGACACAAAAAAGGGATAAGAACCTTTGCTTTGGACCAAGCACAGGTTTACAGTTTAAAGGGGTCTTAGAATTCCTCTGGTCCAGTCTCCCTGATTTTACAGAAGAAACTAAAGAGATTAAGTAAATTACCCAAGCTTTGCAAGGTTCTCAGCTCCACATTTGGCAGTCTACTCAACTGCACCAAACTGACTCTTTGATTTTATGGTTACTTTGCTTAGACAGAAAAGTCTATGGGTCTTACATGTTCTTCCCTAGCTCTAGGTAATGTGCTGTAGGTCTTCCCCGAATCAATCTTTTTTTCTAAATGGAGTGACGGGGGGCCGGGGGGAGAGGGAAGGGGGGAGAGAGAGAGAAAGAGAGAGAGAGAGGGGGGGAGAGAGAGAGAGAGAGAGAGAGAGAGAGAGAGAGAGAGAGAGAGAGAGAGAGAGAGAGAGAGAGAGAGAGAGAGAGAGAGAGAGAGAGAGAGAGAGAGAAGGAGACAGAAACAGAGAGGGAAAGAGGGAGGGAGGGAGAGAGACAGACAAGAAACAAGAGACAAGAGACAGACAGAGGGAAAGTTAGTGATTTTTCTGTGATAGGAAATGTTAACATCAATTTACTGTTAAAATTTCATTTACTTGTCAGGGCTAAAAGCAGTCATCTAGATCAGTGTTATCCAACTTAAATAGACATGGGGTCCACTAAAGTGTACATAAGGATCTCTGTGGAATGCATAATGACTTAGAAAACCACATTTTAATATTCTCTATGTTTGATTACATTTTTGTTTCTTTTGTTAAATATTCCTCAATTGTGTTTTAATCTGCTTCAGGCCATGGGGGTAGTTGATCCCTCTGGTCTAGACTGACTGCACTTACCATTAATGCCTTGAGAAAAATGGGACAAAGTGGCAGTGTTGATGTTTCCTACAGGCACAGGAGACTACTTGATACTCTATAACATAGCAAGATTTTACTTAAAAGGGCTACAGATAAACTCTCAAGTCTCTATCTCCTAAAGCACCTGTTGGTTGAGTTCTTAATTCTTTCTGCCTAGAAAAACTGTTGCCAAAAAGAACTTAATATTTTTATAATGTTTTAAAATGAACAGAATCCTCTCTAACCCAAAGAAATACATAGGATCATATATTTAAGAGCTGGAAGAGACCTTCACAGGTCATCTAGTCCAACACCCATTTTACAGATGATGATGATGATGAGCGAGCTGAAGTTACTTGTCCCTGGATCCCAGAGTTCATCGATCATTCCACTAAACCATCCTGCCCCTCTCCATTCAACAAAGGGGCAGGATTCAGATGTTTGGGATCAACTGAGAATATGTTTATTTAAAAGCAATTTTAAATATTTAAAAAAGTAGAAATTAATACATACAGTACTGGAAAAGAACTGTCACATTAAATACCTGTGAAATGACAAGTGTATTGATGTTTGAACTTTAACATTCAGATGAGAAGTTGAAATTTAACTGGTGGCATGACCAGATCGAGGTTCCTATACACAACATGTGGATGTTCTAGGCAATAAAAAAATAAATAGCAATCGCCGTTCAACAGTAAAATAAGACACATACTATTTGCAGAACATACTTTCCCCTCTGGGGGAAAAATAAAACAACTAATTAGCTATTTTTTTTTGTCTATAAGTTTCCATACCTCCAAAATACTATGTCATGTACAAAATTGCAGATAGTGGCTCACTGAGATTAGGTACAATATCTGATTTAAACTCAATCAAGATCATAAAAGGTATCCCGACCTAGATTTCCTATGTCCCACAGTAAGCTGGAATACAGAGAACACCAGTTTCTGACAGAAACATTGTCTCATTAAAAAAAATTGAATAAACCTAGAGATATTTCTTCAGAAGAGGTGACAAAGAATAGAGTTGACTCCATGGGACTTTGCACATGTAAGTCTTTATAAGTTTGGTTGTCATTGTTTTTTTAAAAAACCAGTTTATTTTAAGATCACCTGAAAATACACTAGACCACAAAGATCATTAAACTTGTTCTTTAATGCAACTTAAAACACTGTATGAACAAATCATATGGAATGCTAAATAAACCCAGTACAGCCAACATACTGAGGTGAGTACTGCTGCAGAGTGGACATCATTGGAGTTTGATTGTTTCTGGCTATGTTCATTTTGGTTTGTGAATGAGCTCTTGTCATCATCATTCAGTCTTGGGACTCAGAAGGGACCATCTTGTTTCAAAGATGTGACAACTTGATGGCCATAGAGAGGAAACAATTTATTCAAAGACAAACAGGCGGTGAGTACAAAGATGGGGCTTAAACCAGGTCTTCTGACTCAAGCCAAGTGTGGTTTCCACCATGCCACACTGTCTCCAAAATCAAGGGCCAGAGAACCTAGCTTAATGACTCACCCAAGGTCACACAACCAGTAAGTATCAGAATTTGAACCCGAACTTGTCTCTTGACTCTAAGGTCTAGGGCTTCTAATGCTGTACCAAGCTGCCTCTTAACTCATGACACCGAGAAAGAAATTGTTTTAAAAATCATTTTTTTGATAACAGTTGATAAAATAATTTGCATGTTTCTTCATGCAAATTTTATTAGGCCATGATTGAAGTTTCTGTACTAACCATTTACAGAGAACTACATTAATATTCACTGAGCACTTTCAGCTGGGCTAAGGAGACTTCTAAAGGTTTTTGTATGGAGTTGTGCTTTTGTGAAACAAAAATTTCTCACTAGCTGCCAAGACTATCTGCTTAAAAATATTAGTTTTATACACCACTGCCAAGATAGTTTAAGCAAATGGAATGCCAGAACCACACATGAGAGAGACTCAGAGAAGATGACAGTGGCAGCAATTGTGGAGCAAGACTATTGCATTCTGTTCCAGCATCAAGACTGATGTAAAGAGGAACCAAAATAAACAGTCATGTCCTTAATGATCTAATAAATTGCTGGAATGAAAAGAAAATGGAGTGCGGCGAGTTCACTTTGGGAAGTGTGTTTGGTCACAGTGCAATTCATAGCAGCTTTGAAGGTCCCAGTTATGAATTGGTTAGAAGGTAATTGGTATACTGGCTAGTGTTTTCAGTGGGAAAACTATCCTCTGCAACGGTAGATTAATGAAGATCGCAGGCAGGAAAAATAAAAAAGAATTGCTACTGAAAGTCTCCAATGGTGACTTGCAGGAAAGGCAGCCTCTTGAAGAATCCAAGAACAAGTGATATCATTGGAAGTCAGTGGATTTTCAGCATTGACAAGGCTGAGGACACTGACTTGTAGTAGAACATGGAAAGTCATTTTCCAAGAAAGCCAATTGATTATAAACCAATACTGTTGTGATCTTATGTTTCAGTTTTAACCATAATCAAATTTAAAAAATAAAGCTAACATTGTGTTTTAACTTAGCCATACTATTCCTTTATAAAAGGTAAGTTTCAGGTAAGCTTCTAAATGCATGCATAATGTAAACATACTAATATTTTCTAGCAGTCCTTGGTTATTGAACATTGAATGAAAGAGATCTTTAGGAAAATGTACTTAAGAGATTTTAAACGTTTGCTAAAATCATCATGGGATATATGTTCCTTTTGCATCATGAGGTAATATCACAGGGGCACTAACCATGGAATGGTATAAATTCACCATTCTTAAACACGAACTAGGCTATGAGCATCTTAATATGCCATGGAGAGCTGGAAGGTCGGTGAACATTTCTCGGAAAGAATAATACTTACATGTAACTGAGCACTTTCTGTAATAAATACCAAAGTGGGTTTCATAGCTGTAAACTGTATACACTGATAACTGCAGGCTCGTCTGTAATGGATGTAAATGGTTTTGATTGGAAAACAGAATCTAACTCTCCACTAATTTTTTTTTTTTAGTCACATAATTGAGAATACTGAATTGTTAGGAACAAAGAGTCCATTCTATGCACTTCAACGGTTGATCAAGACCATCTCTATTTGGAAAGCTCTAAGTCCATACACTTTTTGTTTTTGTTTTAAACAGCATAGACAGAGATGTAAGTGCTAGATGCCAAGGATGGCTTCAGCAAACCCAATAAGGCGTGCCAGATTCCAAGGCTACCTTAATACTGGCAAAGGCAGAATAACGCGGTATATTTACAATACATAATATAATTCACCTCATGAGGTGGACCTTAAATGAATTTCGGATTCTGTAACAGCAGCTATATACACATTGTGCACAGGATTACAAGGAAGTGGCAGCCGTCTGCTTTCGCTAAAAAGCCCGTCTTGCATGGAGGATGTGCAACGCTCAGAGGCTCGCGTCTTGCTAGTCGGACAAGATATGTACGAAGGACACAGGGAAGACCCCCTTCCTCTCTGGATGTCCTTCGATGTGACCAATCTGTAGGGAGAGAAGACACCATCGTTAACTTGGAAATTCTGTAATGACAACCTGCAAATGATTTGTCTTTGGTCCAGACCAGTGGTTGCTTTGTGGAGGGAGGGAGGGAGGAGAGGCTCTCCCCGAGATGGCGAATCCCTTCACTCATGTAGAAGAGTGACTCATTTCTGACTTATATTCTACTTTTGGACACCTTTAATGGTTAGAAGACTAAATTGGCCCCCCCAGGGGCTGATCCGCTGCTCCTTGTTTTGCTCTTCTAAGGTCCATGAGAACAGGCTGAACTCTTTCCACATGACAGCTCTACTCAGGTTCCTAGCCCACTGAGAGGTTGAAGGACTTCTCTAGGTTCACATGAGTCAGAGCTTAAATTTGGGTCTTTCTGACTACAAGGCAGGTCATCTCTGCCTTATATCACACTACTGTTGGTAAAACATAGTGGTGGAGAAAAAAATCTAATACCAATCAAAGATCATTCTAGGAGGTTTTGAGGCTTTATTTACTTTATCCTCCTCATTTCATGGAGGAAGAATCTGAGGACCAGAGAAATAAAATGACTTAAAAAACCCTGGCATTTATTTAGCAAATCATTTATATGTAGTAAAGTAATTCATTTAAGCCTTTCAACAACTCTGTGAGGTCATTACTAGAGATATTAGTCTTATTTTACAGGTGAGAAAACTGAGTCCCAGAGAGGTTAAGTCATTTTTTCAGGGTCTCAGAGCAAGTAAATTGTGAAGATTGGATTTAGCTATCTCCTGATTTAAACAATGAAGGTACTTAGCTCTTCCTTGACAATGAAGATAAAATTGTAATCCCCTATTTTTAGATTTTAATCCCCAAAATGTTAACTCAGTATTTAAAGTAGACCGATCCATTTTAACTACAAAAAAGTATTAACTAACCGCAAAAGGTGTTAACTAACTACAAAAAGGTGTGAACACTCATTTCATACATTGAGTGGGAGGTCTGTGACCCACGTGTGAAAGAAAAAAAGTCCTGGGGAGGAGTGTCTGCTGTGTGTGATTGGTAGATGTAAAATTTAGGGGAAGTGACACAAGAGAAAAAGGTCTTTAAATAGTGGAAACAGAGACACACAGAATAAATTAAGATTGATTAAGAATGAAGAAGAGTCACTTGGACGAGAGACTGGAAGACAGACACTCAGACTTGGAGTGAAGACACTTGGTTGTGGAACTGGATCCCTGGAGGAGCTTGTACAGGAGGCTGCAGACTGCTTTCCTTTTAGACGGTCACCATGGTGAGTGGAAAGGCTGACTTAGTTTCCTTGCCTTTCTGGAATATGAACCTCTGAGAAAGGTCCATCATCTTGAGACTCCTTTCCCCTGGCTGGGGCTTAGAATTTCTATTGGCTCTGAGGAAGCCGGAGCGCGCTCTCTCTCTCTCTCTCTCTCTCTCTCTCTCTCTCTCTCTCTCTCTCTCTCTCTCTCTCTCTCTCTCTCTCTCTCTCTCTCTCCTTTTCTCTCTTCCTTAATATTTTCCCTCTATTGTAAATAAACTACCATAAATTACATTTTACTTTAGTAAGTCATTTTGGGATTAAGTAATTAAATCCCTGGAGACCACCAATTTAAATATTCAGGTTCAAACCAAATCTAACAAAATGTTAGAGGTAGGAGACTCTCCAGTCAGTAAGTCATATTGCCATTTACCCAAGATGTTCCAGGCCAACCTAGAACCTAAGCTTCTTGATTCCCAGCCCAGGCTTCTTCCCCCTACCCTGTGTTCTACAATGGCTTACAGAAGTCCCAAGTCCCAACATATGCTGTGTAAAGCACTCATGGAGGGCTCTGTGCCATGCTTCCTTAGGGATCTAGTTAATGCAAAGAGAAAAGCATTCAGCAAGCTGAAAAGCGAGGGAGGAAGAGGAAGTATGTGTGTTAGCTTAAAATAGGAGATAGTTCTCGCATCCCTCCATACAGGATGAGGGGTTAAACACAGAGAAAGATTCCTTTTGGGAAGTTACTGAAGGTTTATTTACCTCCCAGGGTTGTTGTTGAGAAAATGGCTCACAAAGAGTAATGCCTCACAGTTACTGAATGCTTTAAGGTCCTCAAAGTGCTTTATGCAGATTTATCTTATTGGTGCCTCAACAGCCCTATGAAGTAGATGCTATTAATATCCCCTTTTATGAGATGAGTAAACTGAGGACTAGAGAGAGTCTAAATCAAAGAGCTAATTAAGTATTGGAAGAAAGATTTGAACCCATATTTCCTGGACTCCAAGTCTAGTGCCCTGTCCATTATATATAATGAGGGTGTCCCCCCTCAGCTGAGGTTAGTGTTCTTGGACCACTGTGTTAGTCCCTACATGACATTCATAGTCTTGAAACCAGATTTGAGCTCAATCTCACTGAGTTTTGGTTTTCTTATTCAAAAAATGGAAATAATAACATTAATAGCTTCAAATTTGTCCTGAAACACACTGATTATGGGCAAGGCACTTAATTTCTGTCTGCCACAGTTTCCTTAACTTTAATATGGGGATAATAAGAGCACCTATCTCACAGGATTAAATGAGATATTTTTAAAGCACTTAGCATGGTGCCTGCACAGAGTTGATATTTAATAATGCTTATTCCTTTCTTAGAAAATTTGCAAATATTTTCATAGTACTCCTAAAAATTAAATAAAGATAAAGACAAAGTCTTTTTGTTCTCACTATACAGATCAGAAAACTCAGGCTTAGGCCTGGTAAGTGACCTGGAAGGACTTCAAAACCAAACATCCTAGTTCCAAGTTCAGTTCTCTTTAACCTTCACTTTGCCATTCAACTCAGTTGGCGTAAGAAAATTGCTTTGTAAAATATGTGTTATGTTACAAATTTCAGTCTTTTCAGTTGTGCCCAGTTCTTGATGATTCCATTTGGGTTTTTCTTGACAAGATACTGGAGTGGTTTGTCATCTCCTTCTCTAGCTCATTTTACCGATGAGGAAACTGAGACCAGTAGGATTAGGTGACTTGCTCAGGATCACACAGCTAGTAAGTGTTTAAGCCTGGATTTGAACTCAGGAAGATGAATCTTCCTGACTCCAGGCCTGGAACTCTCCACTGTGTTCACCTAGATGCCTCCATGTTAAACATAAGCTGCTGCTAGTATTATTCTTTATATTTATTTGGTTTATTGTATACAGAATGTGTTATTAATGGACTTGAAAATGGATGGTAATTTACAGAAAGGGATGGATAGGTTCTCATGAGAATGTGATTTTATATCTTCATCCTACATCGTCTTCCAAGGACCCTCAACTAGAGGCACTAGTTTCATGCCTGGCAGAAAAATCATTGATTACCTCCCTTAGTCTTTTGTGATCTAGACACAGAAGTTCCTCTTTGTAGAGAAAGAAATCACACTTAATTCTGTCAAAAAAAGGAGAAGACAACAAGCTAAGAGCAACCAAAGGGACCCTTGCCAATAAATTAGTCTCTTCATAAAAGCTTTTCTGTTTTTTTTTTAAGAGAATAAGCTTATCCTTATGGATATGTTAGCTGAGCTATATTTTCTAATCAATTCATGACTCCTCTTCTGCCTTCAGCAAGTCTTCAACATCCTTAAAAAATCCCATCACTTGATGATACATGTATAACCCAATGGAATTGCTTGTCAACTCTGGGAGGGAGGAGGGAGAAGATATGAATTGTGTAACTTTGGAAAACTTATGTGTAAATTTGTTATTGGATTAAATAAAGATTAAAAAAATCATCACTTGGTGGGGCAGGTAGGTGGTTCAGTGGACTGAAAGCCAGGTTTAGAGATGGGAGATCCTGGGTTCAAATTTGGCCTCAGACATTTCCTAGCTGTGAGGTTCTGGGCAAGTCACTTAACCCCCATTGCCTAACTCATAAGGGTTACATAGTATTGATTCTAAGACAGAAACTAAGTGTTAAAAAAACACCCAAAGACTCTACCATTCCCTCAAGCTTATTCTCCTTCTTTTCATAGTTAAACTCCTGGGGAAAGGTGTCTATACACATTATGTTTACTTTTTTCTTCCCTTATTTCTCATTCACTTGAAACCAGGCTTCTAATTTCCATGCTAATTAAAACGACTTTCTTCATAATTATCGAAGATCTTTTAGTTGCCAAATTCAGTGATCTTTTCTTAGCCTTCATTCTTCTAGACTTCTGGTAGCATTTAACACTGCTGACCACCCTCTTTCCTCAGTAGATTTTTGAGACCCTGTTGCCTCAGTTCTTCTCCTACTTGTCTGATTTATTTCTTTTGCTGGATCATCATTTGTGTCCCACTTTCTAACCATAGGCTGTGTCCTGGGTCCTCTTCTTTTAGCAACCTCATTAGTTCCCATCAGCTCAACCAATCAACAAGCTTTTATAAACCACTGACTATGTGCTAAGCATTGTGCTAGATGCTGGAGATACAAAAGGGGTCCCTACACTCTAAGAGCTTACTTATGTGCGAATGGAGAAAACAATATGTATATCAATCCATCCATCCATCCATCCATAGATCCATCCATCCATAGATCCATCCATCCATCCATCCATCCATCCATCCATCTCTGCCTCCCTCCCTCCTTCCCTCTACACAATACACACAGAGAATAGTCTTGAGTAGCTATAATGGGGGTGGAGGGGACACCGTGAAAACTTCCTGCCTTTAACGTTTTTCCACAAAAAAAGTTATAAATCAGGGCATGTAGGTGCTTCAGTGGATTGAGAGACAGACCTGGACATGGGAGATCCTGGGTTCCTAGCTGTGGGACCCTGGGCAAGTGACTTAACCCTAACTGCTGTAAAATTTAAATTAATAGCAATAACTTCAACTATTAATTTTATAAAGTTTATTAATAATCACTTGAAGTAGAAGAAAAAAGAAGTAAAAAAAAAGAAATAGAAGTTAAAAGCCTAATTTTCTAACTAAAGTAAGACCACGTGTGTAAATTCTCTTGCTTGGCTGAAAGCCAGCTTCAGTAGCTCCGTTCAGAGAAAGAGAGAGAGGCAGGGTGGGTCACACCAAAATATATCCTCCCTATGTTAGCACATAGCATAAACACACAAATGGGATGCTGGGTAAGAGAGCCCTGGGGAGCAAAATAACATCCACACACTGCTCAGCCTCTACCACTCTTCTGCTTTGGAACCCATACTTAGTATAGAATTGAAAACTGAAGGTTTTATTTTAAAGGTATAAGCATACTAAATTTCATTTTCTTATTTGAAAAGTAAGCTTTATTTTTAAAAAGCACTCAACTTAACTATGAATATGATATGATCAAATGTCTTAGAAATATTCCTCTTGGCAAAAATGGTGTTACAGTTCAGCCTTGAAAGAGGCCAGGGATGCCAAGAGGTGGAGATGAAGAGGGAAACCATTCCAGCTATGAGGGAACAGCCAGTATGAGGGCACAGAGACAAAAGATACCTCAGTTTCCTCATCTGTAAAATGGGGATAATAATTGTTACCTACCTCCTAAGGTTACAGAATGCAGCTGGGTGGCTCAATGCTTGGTCTGGAGTCAGGAAGACCTGAGTTCAAATCTGGATTCAGATCCAGGGCAAATTCCTTAAACCCTGTTTGCTTTAATATGCTGGAGATGGAAATGGCAAACTCTCCAGTATCTTTTCTAAGAAAACTCAATGGACAGTATGGTCCACGGAGTCCTGAAGAGCTAGGTATGACTACACAACAACAACAATAACAATCCAAGGTTGTTGAGAGGACCACAGGAAACAATTACTATTAAGGGTTTAGAACGGTGCCTGGCACATAGTAATGTTAGCTGTAATTATGATGACAAAGATGTATCCAGATCCCCCACACCCTGAAATCATTGTGTATTGAATTTATATATATTTTGTATTTGCTAGAACGGGATCCTCTTGAACCCAGGGAATATTTTTTTTTTGTCTTTTGTTCCCAGTACCTAGCACAAAGCTTAATGTGGGCTTGCTTTTCTATTAAAGAATAGAAATAGAAAAACATGGGTTCCACAAAACCTTGGACTGGTGCAAAGTTTTACTGGGTATTGTGATGCTGCTATGTGGCATGTGTGAACAATGAAATGACTTTTCCGATCATTTTCAGAAGACACAGAATTTGGCACTACAGAATTAGGTTGCTGAAGAGGATGGGATCTTCCCCTGCAAGAGTGGGAACTGGCCTCAGAGCTCTTTTAGGCTTCAGAGGCTCTATAGTATGGGTAATTGCTATTCTGCATTTTGAAAATAATCTGTCTCACTCACTCCATGCAAATCAAAATCAGGAAGTTTAATAGGATTCATGAATTCCCAAATGGATGCTTTACGAGACGAAAGAGGCAACACTGGCAAGTGATAGCAAAACAGGTGTCCAGAGAAAATGGTTGCTGCGGTACAGAAATGAGACCCAGTGATATTGCTAGAGCCCTTTTCGCAATGGCAGGAGACATGGGACACTTACCCACCACTCTTGGTCTTCTTCACCAGTGACAATAATCACTTCTCCTTCTATGAACGTGAGCTCATCATCATTATCAGCCTGACAGTCATAAATGGTCTTCACTCTCCTCACTTTGTTCTTTCCCTTAGATCAAAGAAAATGCAATTTTAGCTAAAAGAGCAAAAGATGAAGAGAGAAACGGGGATGGGGTGCTCCATTATCAGCAAACTTGACTTAATGCCTTTTTTATGTATGTGAGAAAGTCAACACTTTGGGGGGCAGAACCTGGCTTCACCAAAGATACAAAACACCAAGAGAAGTCTGGTCTTTGTTTTGCCTCCCTAACCTCATCTGCGTCATTCTGCCCAGCAACATCAGTTTGCTAAAATTATAGAACCATCTAAAAATGCTTCAGGAAGAGATGATGTCAACTGAAATGTGCAACTTCTGCATATTTAATATTGGGTGTTAACGATTTCATGAGTCTCAAGAAAACTGGCTTTACCAGGAAGAAACAAGCTGGTTCAAAACAAGGGAAAGGAAGCAGTTTGCCTAGACTTCCTTACTGGGGTTTGGGAGTATGTATTGCGCTCTACTTTGTTTTTAATTTTCCATTTTTGATCAGTTCTGACTTAAGGGTTTGGGGTAGTAGGTTTTCTTTCCTATGCAAACAAAAACAAGGAAACAAATCTAAATATCGTTTCTAAATATGGTCCCAG
Source organism: Monodelphis domestica (assembly GCF_027887165.1). Taxonomy (NCBI): domain Eukaryota; kingdom Metazoa; phylum Chordata; class Mammalia; order Didelphimorphia; family Didelphidae; genus Monodelphis; species Monodelphis domestica. The sequence goes on along the minus strand of NC_077229.1, from coordinate 128,752,419 downwards.
ATCATTGGCTAACTCAATTTATGGAACATGAAACAGAGAAAGTAGTTCTGTGAGAATTGATAATATCTATAGAAACTGTTGAGAAATGGATAGGTAAACTAAAAATATAATGATGATGGTGATAATAATAATTATTTATATAGTACTTTGAAGTTTGCAAAATATTTTGCAACCATTATCTCATTTTGCCCTCATAACAATTCTGGGTGTTAGTGTTACATCTATAATCATCCCCATTTTACAGATGAGGAAACAGAGGCTGAGAGAAGGTTAAGTGACTTGTCCATGGTCACATAGTTAAGTGTCTGAATCTAGATCTGACCTCATACTTTCCTGTCTCCAGGTCTAGCCAGTCCAAAATCCATTATGCCACTTTATCTTATATCCTTCATTATAATGAGGATATAACTGGTATCCTAAACAAGTGGTCACACTGCCCTGCTTCCCTATTCACTTCCCTCTTTTGTCACCGAAAGGTTTTACTCTTTTACTTTCTATAATACTGAAATGTAATCATGGGCTCACAAAATTATATCTGCAACTGGATACCTTTTTCTTCTTCCAACTTAGAATCAGAGATGCTCAAGAGTCAGGAAAGACTTTAGAGGTCACAGATTCACAGAATTGTGGAGCTGGAAAGGACCTTCTTTTTTTGAGGCAATGTGATGTAGTACACGGGGTGCTGCACTTAAGATTTAGGAAGACCAGAGCCTGAAAAGGCTCCGGATACTTAATAGCTGTGTGACCTTTAGAAATAGCACAAAACTTCTTGGGGATCTGGTATCCTTGTATCTAAAATGAAGGAGTTGGACTCTTAGGACCTCTAAATTCTTTCTAGATCTAAAACTATATTTCTATGATTCTATTCCCTCTAAGTCTAGCTAGTCCAATACATATCTGCACAAAACCTGATCTCCATTTCCCACAAGGGGTTCTCCAGTCTCAAATGGAAAACCTCTAGTGAAGGAAAGCCCATTCATGTCTTACTCAAATCATTCATTTCACTTTTGGATAATTTTAATTGTTAGGAAGGTTTTATTTACATCAAATCTAACTAAATTTGCCTTTTGATGCTTCTACCATGGCGCCTACTTTTGTCCTCTAAAGACAAGCAGAATAAATCCAAACTTTTTCCCTGTCTATAAACTTTCTCCTCTTTTGTGACAAATTTAATCCCCCCCCCCCTTTCCTTCTCCTACTTGAAAATAGCTACCATGTCTCCCCATTAAGTCTTTTTCAAGTTCACCACCAGTGGTTCCTTTTATCCAGTCCTCACAGAACATAACTGGGAGAGGTCTTCTAACCTAATTACATCATGCCAGAATGTAATGAATGGCTAACTAACTTGGGTGAGTGGTTTTGTGGTTCTATTTCCCCTCCTAACTTTATACCCAATCTTGGTGATTTACTCACTGTGTTAATTTTTCTGGGAAGAGGCACTGGTGTCTCTGGCAGCGTGGGCGTTAGGTCATTGGAATCTTCTGAGGCTTGCTTTTGGAGAGAGTCTCGAGATTGGACATTAGGAGAGAGATCCGTAGTGTGGAGTTTCTGATTCACCTCCGACGGTTGGGTCTTCGGTGAGCTTTCTCCAGCTTGGGATTTGGCTAGCAAGTCTCCTAGTTGTGGCTTTGGGGGCAGGTCTTTTATTTGTGGTTTTGGAGGTAAGTCTGAGAGTTGTGGCTTGGGTGGCAAATCTCCAAGTTGAGGTTTTGGGGGCAGTTCTCCTGGCTTAGGGGGCAGATCTCCAATCTGAGGTTTAGGGCCCAATTCTGTAGGTTGAGGTTTGGGAGGCAGGTCTCCAGGCTGTGGCTTCTGTGGGAGCTCCAGTGGCTGGGGTGATTTCTGAAAGATTTCTGGAGGGACATTAGATTTGTCTATGGAAAGATGATGGATGGTTTCGATTTTCCTTAGCGCCACTGATCAAAGCAAACAACAAACAAGGAATAGGTCTTAATATTACACAATACAGGGAAACTCTAATTTCTGTCTATCACATTTATCTTAAAAGGTACCCAATACTCTAAACTGAACACCTGATAATGAGACATCTCCAAAGGGAAAAGAATCTTCAAACTATGAAGGTGAAGGTGAGATTTTTAAAAAGATAAAAGCCAAGAAGCTAGGCAGGCATCTGAATAACCTTATGAACAAGATGTTCAAACTATCTGCATATTTGATGGCTGAAACGGAAAATGTGAACTTGTTGATTGAAAGGAATGGTTATGAGATGATATTGTAAAGTTGAAAGACAAATGGACAATTCTGTCTGTCTGAAACAGTAGATGTCTTAATATTTTATTCAGTTTGGGTTTTGTTCTCATCCTCTCATGCTTAAGCTATAAAGATAAAGAGATCTGGAAATAGCACATCTTGCATGGTTTTACTTCAGGGGTCCCCAAACTATAGCCTGTGGGCCACATGCAGCCCCCCCAAGGCCATTTATCCAGCCCCCACCGCACTTCTGGAAGGGGCACCTCTTTCATTGGTGGTCAGTGAGAGGAGCACTGTATGTGGAGGCTCCACAAAGCGCGGCGTCGCTCACGTACAGTACTACTTTCGGAGACATAATCCTTTGTGCGGTGCCTTCTTCTGAGAGTAACTGAATGAGAACGAGGCGCCGCACAAAGGAATATGTAGCAGCACAATGGAAGACATCAGCATGGTGAGCAGTGATCTGGGGGGAGGGGATTCCACACTGTGTATACTGCTGCCCGGTATAGTGGTGGCAGTAATGGGCCTGTGCAAGGTGTGACAGGCCCATCAGAGCCAATGCTGCAGCCTCCACTCTCCCAGACAGCGGGTTACAGATTTGTTCATAGTTGTTTTTATAGTCCAGCTTTCAACAGTGTGGGAGACAGTGAACTGGCCCCCTGTGTAAAAAGTTTTGGGACCCCTGCTTTACTTGAACATATTTCACAGATATCTCTGCATGCCTATCATAACATGGGAGAAGGCTACAGGTTTCTTGATGGGAACATGGTGTCATTTTTATTAAGTTAAACTGAGAAATGTTCCTAGAGAGCATTCTTGAATAATTGATTGAGAGGTTCTCAGTAGGAAATGGAATTATTTTTATATGAAATCACAATACTATGAAAATTGGGCACACTGTCACTCTGTAAGAGGCATTAATATTTTAAAGTGTGATATACACTGATCTACAACTATATTGCATGTGAATTTTTAAAAGAAAGAAGTTCTCTCAGCCATCATCCATAAGAACACTATAAAAATCAGAAAAGCTACTGAATGCCTCCCCAGTGCTTCCATTGGAGTCACTGACCTAGAAACATGTAGAGGGTGATATAGAATAAGTGGCAGATCTAGTTATTCTTTTGTCTAAATAATTTTTTCAAAAATGAGATTTTAAAACAAAACCCTTAAAATAAACTTCACAGTCAAGCAAAACAAATTTCCTCACTGGCCATGTCCAAAAAATAGATGTCTCCTTCTGTACCCTGACTCCATCACCTTTCTGTCCGAAGATGGTAAGCATGCTTCACCACTGATTCTTTGGGAATCATGGTTTATCACTGCATGGATCAGAGTTTTTAAGTCTTTCAAAGTTTTTTTATTTTTAGGGTATTATTGGTTTTGTGTAAATTGTCCTAGTTTTGCTCACTTCACTCTGCATCAGTTCATAAAAGTTTTTCCATTTCACTCTGAATCCATCCCTTATGGAATAATATGATTACTTAACATTGATACGATTTTTGGTCAGTGATTCTCTAATAGATGGGCATCACTTTAGTTTCCAATTCTCTGCTACTACAAAAAGCTGCTAAAAGAATTTCTGTACATAAGGGTCCTTTTCCTTCTTTCTTTGGAGAGAGAGACCCCTGAGAAGTCCTAGATGGGGGAAGCAGGGAGAACATGAAAAAGGGAACTGGATCTGTAATTTGGCTCCTGGAATGAATTAATAACTACCAGGTGCCACTTCTGGGTAGGAAAGCACCTGCTTCAAGCATTTTTCTGTGGTTCCTATACCTGGACCTATTTTTATCTCCTGATGAACAACCATACCATGCATACCACCCTACTCACACTGTAAGAATCATTTATTTCAACGTTTATCAAATTTGATGAATGAAGAGCATTTTGCTAGGTGTTAAGTGAGACACACAGTTTAGACATGCCATGGTGCTTTGCTTTTTGTCGTTTTAGCTGAGTAGGAGAATACACAAACACACATTAACTATGATGTGGAATGTTCCATGATTACCTAGGTGCATCCAAGAGGACAAAACAAAGTAGAATATTAAGTCTAGGGAGGGAGATATCATTACCAATGTGGGGAAATCAAGATAAAGTGGCCTCTAAGATGGGGTTTAAAAAATGAGTAGGCTACCTTCCAACAGATAGGTTAAGGGCACAGAATGAGACAACTATAATTTGGACATGGCATCTCTAAGAGGAAGTGAACCATCAAACCCTGGTTCAAATCTTTTTTAAAAGATAAAACTCCTATATTTGGTAGGTATCCAGATGTTTTGCTTAACTATGTATATATGTTAACAAGGAATTTGTTTTTCAGTGGGGGTGGGAGAAGGAAAAACAAGGTGGGAAAGAAAAAATACTTTTAAAATGGAAAAATAAAACTTGAAAAAAAAGTTGTACAAGAGACTTAAATTTTATGTACAATCCTTTTTTACTATGCATATGCAAACGCCCATTCTATTTGGTGTATATTTTAAGTTCACAATAAAGATAAAGATTAACAAAAAAAGGATAAGTAGGAATTCAACAGGTAGAGGGAAAAACATAGAAAAGTTAGGAAAATATCACATTTCTGCTAAAAATGAGAGTATGACATTTCTATTTTTATGAGATTTCTTTGTGTTCTCATTTTTCTTAAGGGCTGATTTTTGAATCTAATTCAATTCATTGCATCTAGAAATTCAAAATCTAATGATTATGATATCAATAATAATATAAAAGAATTGCTCACATTTCTATATTATTTTAAGATCTATAAAGGCAATTTCTTCCTAACAATCCTGAGGCAAATAGTATTATAGTATTCCCATTTCACAGATGAGAAAACTCGGGTACAGATGGTACACTTCAGATGGTATTATCTGTATGATCTATCTATCTATCTATCTATCTATCTATCTATCTATCTATCTATCTATCTATCTATCTATCTACCAATCTAAGCCAAATTTCTGGTATCAAAGAATGTTCAAACTTTAAAATCAAAATTAATGAATAAAACACAAATTTTATCATCCTGCCTTATTCTGTCTTTATGATATTTATGTAGGAATCATATAAGAACAAGAACTCTCTTATCCATGTTCACTTTTAGGATACTGTTAGATTTGGGGAAACTGATGCCAGCAGCCTGACCTTAAAGATTCCAGATTTTGCACAGATTGTACTTATTGGTAGGATAGATAATCATTTGCTAGCTACACCTAGTCACCAGCATCAGAAATTTTTTTCTTTTGAGAGCCAAAGCAAATATCCTGCCATAATATGAATGAAGAGAGAGCCTCAAAAGGGCAGGGCCTGCAAGAGTTAACTTTTATCACCTATACTTTCAGGACTTTTCTTTTCTCTTGATGACCCCACTGAAATACCATTGCTAAATTACAAGAGGCCTCTATTTTTTGAAGAACCAGGGAAATGACATGTTAGAATGGGGTTACAATATACTGCTGCATGAAAGTACACTTCTGATTCTACAAAGTGGCCATAATTTCATAATTGTAGGGGTCTCTTGGTATAATACAGTCTCTCTGTAAACAAATCAGATCCTTTAGACAGTTCAATTCAATAAATTCTGCACTGTGTGCAAGGAGCTGCGCTGGGTGCCAGAGATACAAAGACTAAAAATAGAATATTCTCTGCTCTCAAGGAATTTATATTCTTCTGGGCATATACAACATGGAAGGAGATCACTTGCTCTTTGGAAGGAAAGATATGGCAAATGTGGAGAGCATACTAAAAACCAAAGACACCATCTTGCTGACAAAGGTCATTATATAGTTAAAACTATGGTTTTTCCAGTGGTAACATATAACTGTAAGAGTTGGACTGTAGGGAAAATGAGTGCTGCAGAATTGATGCTTTTGAAATGTGGTGATCAAGAAGTTTTCTGAGAGTTCCTTGGACAGCAAAGAAACCAAATCAGTCAGTTCTTAAAGAAATTAACTGACTATTCAGTGGTTCAGTGGAAGGTCAAATGCAAAAGCTGAAACCTAAATACTCTGGTCATATAACAAGAAGATAGGACTCAATGGAAAAAAACCCTGATGCTGGGAAAGATTAAAGGTAAAAAGGAGCAGGGAATGGTAAAGGATGAGATGGTTAGAAAGTATCAAGGAAGTAACAAAAATGAGCTTGGACAGGTTTTGGGAGACAATGGAAACCAGAAGGGCCTGGTGTGCTATGGTCCATGGAGTCACAAAGAGTTGTTAGGCATGATGGCAAGATTGAAAAAACAAATGATATAAGTAAATGCAAAACTGTAAAAATTATTACACAAAATTTAGAGCTCTAACAACAGGGAAAATCATGAAAGGTGTTAGGGAGATATATGAGGCAAATAGAGTTTAAATGACTTGTTCAGGACCACTTAATAAGAGTTTGAATTTGAACCTGTGTTTTTCTTGATTCTGAGCCCAGAATTCTAGAGGTAAGGCATACTACCTCTTGTAAAGCATAATTTATAAAAGAAAAATCACATTAATAATTTTTAAAAGCTTATTTGAAGTAAGGATTTAATTTTCTCTCTACAAAAGGCTTTTAAAACCAGGTGTCCCTAGTGGTGATATTGGGATGGAAGAGTGTGGGAAACTGGGCAAGCAGTCAAAGCCCACAATAACTTTAGATGTATCTGTATCTAGAAATGAATCTGTGGTTCTAGAGCTAGGTTGCAGAGACCATGAGTTCTGAATTTCTTTTTGATTTTACACTTTATCTCCCTGGCTTACAGTATAGCTTACCTGGATCTATTATCCTGTTACTACTGAATGATCTTTTTCTTTGCATTGGTGGAACTTTGCCAATGCAGTATGTGACCCTATATAAATTACTGTGATGAAAAATTAATCATTTGGATCATCTACTGATAAGCTCAACTTGAAGATATTCTGGTGGGATGGACCTGGCAATGAGTTCTGGTGGAAACCCCCATGCCATGACCATAGATCACAGGGAAGGGACCACTGAGATCATCACTTCATTTAACCCTCTTACTCTATACATACAAAAATTGGGGTCCAATGAGGTTAAATAAAACTTCCACAGGCAAGAAAATAAGAGAATTCATAACTTAATGGCCAAGCCACTCTGGAAAGCAATTTGGAACTATGTTCCTAAAGTTACTAAATTTTGTATACCTTTTGACACAAGAAATACCACTAATAGGCTTGTGGTTCAAAGAGATGAGAGAAAGAGAAAAAACTTCTAGGTACAAAAATACTGATAGCAGCTCTCTTCAGAGTGGGCAAAAACTGGAAAATTAGGGGATACCTCCCTATATGACAAACTATTTAGCCATACCCCAATATAGTGATACATGAATGGTATACAAATATAATAGAATATTATTGTGCTATGACAAATGTTGACATAGATAAGTGAGGAACCTGGGAAGACTTTTATGAACTGATGTTGTATACAGAAAGCAGAACTAGAAGAATAATTTTTACAGCCTCTAACAACTCTGGAGACTTTAGAGCTCAGATCAGTACAATGAAATTTATCCTCTACCTCCTGCTAGAGAAGTGATGGACATAACATGTAGAATAAAGCACATATTTTTGGACAAGGCCAATGTGGGAATTAATGTTTTGTATTACTATACCTGTATTATGAGAGACTTTTTTTCTTTTTAATTGTAGAATTGGGGGTGGGAGTGAGAGGGAGAGACAATAAATGCTGGTAAAAAATGAATAAATGGGTAAGTTAAATGTTTACAAATACCTTTACAATTTAGGAAGCAGAACAAAATCCACTGCATAAGAGAAAGACAAAGATACTCTGATAAATTTGAGAGGGGATAAGGGAGGAGAATTCAATCATTCCCTTCCCCAAAAAGCAGCCAGAGAGGATTTGAACTTAAGTCCTATAATACCAAATCCAGCACTCTTTCAGGATGCCACAATGAAATACTGGAGGACTGCAAGTCTTTATTATGATCCAGGATCAGATGTGTCTAAGTGATAAAACTGTTCATTTTAGTTTTATATATGGTATATTTCAGATGAACTCTCATTCAGTTTTAGACTCCTTCCTTTAAACCTGCTTTCTTAACTATATTTGAAGAGAAAAAACATAACACTAAGCTCTGGTATAAATGCCCTCTAATACCACCTAATTATAGTCTAGAGGAGAAATTTTGATCCCTGGGATGAAGCCTTAATTAAACTTCCTATTTTTCTAGGCACCTAGTACAGTGCTTTTTTATACAGAAGATGCTTAATGTTTATTGATTAAATCATCATTTATATTTAATTAATTGAGCATCTACTGTATGCAAAGCATTGGACTAAGCATGAGCTGAATATTTTCCTAACTCCTGGATCTGTGAATTTCATCCACTATGCTATACTACTTCTAGTGTAAGCTTACCTCAAATATTCATTAATATTTAATAATAAGTACTTAAGTTTTTAATAATACCTGGGGGCAAACTTTAGTCCTTTGGGAAGAGAAAAGTTTGTTCTGGGCAGGGGCCCCCATCCTTGGACCTCATAAGAATGAGATATGGTTAATCAGGTAGAAGAGGGTCTCATGATAAAGTGAGCTACCAGGGAGGCACATATGTGGAGAAATAGGCTGAAAGGGCCAGAAGGGGTATGGGGGGAAGAGTCTGGGTCAGATACACTAGATAAAACTTTTCAGTTTCTTTGTGAGGGCAACTTTTTGGTTGTGCATAAACATCTAGAAAAATATAGAAAATTATCTTAGGGGGAGGAATGCTAAACTTGGAGTCAGGAAATTTGGTTTGAATTTTTTGGCTTTAGCACTTCTATTTAACTTTCCTACTTAAGGTGGCTAGAGAAGGTATTTAAATCTCTTTGAGCTTGTTTACTCATCTGTAAAATGTACATATTAATGCCTATATCTCACATAGTCCATGTGAGGAAAGCATTTTATAAAAGGATTCTATAAATGAGAGCTATTACTTTATTATTCATTATTACCATGGGGCCAATGGCCCTTTCCATTCCCACTAAGACAGAGCCAACAGCATTGGCACCTTGTATGTGGTTTTCTTTCTCAGTTCCTTCCTTCCCGCACTGCTGAAGTTGGGGCCTACTTGGATTCCAAGTACACCACAATTTGTCAGAATGCTTTAAAAGAGAAAGACCAGCAGTCCCACATCACCACTTTCAAAAATGAAACTGGAATGTTCCTCTTGCAAATGAAGTTTGCTTTGTAAAGGGAAGACAGTCTGGCAAAGGAGTTGAAGGCCCTGGTTGGACATGGAGGTGGCATTTTCTTCTTCTGCTGGGAACCCATGTGTACTGATTGATGCCCTGCCCCAAACAGATGCTCCCTTCAGTAGTATTGTCTTTTATGAAATTTAAATGTGGCCACAAAAACAAAGGCTTTGATGTCTTAATAGTAAACTCAAGGAATTGAGAAAGGGACCAAAATTCATCTGAGAGGGATGCTTTGGGTGTAGTTTTAATTCTACTTAGTTTTGAGAGATATATCTGGCATTAGAGATATTGCCAATGATTTGATATCTAACTTGATATCAGAGGCGAGGGAGAAAGAAGAATAAAAATCTGAAGTTTCTAACCTAGAGAACTGGGCAAATGTTTTTGACATTTAAAAAACAAAATGGAACTCAAAAAGAAGAGTTGACTTTGAGAAAAAAAAAACCCAAGTTCTTTTCTGGACATGGTGAATTTTATCTTATTGTTTGGAAAAGAGAGGAAAACAGAACCATGGATGGCAATATTTGTGTATCCTTTCCCAAACAATTATCTTTTTGTAGCTGTGCTAAGATGTCAGTCAGACAAAAAGCATTTATTATGTACCTACTATATGCCAGTAGCTGAGTTACATGATGGGGAGGTTAATAGGCAAAAGACATTCCCTACTTTCAAGGAGTTCACAACCTAATGGGGGAACAACAAATAAGCAAATATGTACAAATTAGCTACATGTAGGATACATAAGAAATAATTAAAAGAGGGAAAGTGCTAGAATTAAGAGGGACTGGGAAAGGCTTCTGTAGAAGGTGAGGTTTTGGATGGGACTTGAAGGAAGCCAACAGGCTAAGTCAAAGAGAGAGAACTTTTCAGGTAGGGGGAATAGTTAAGAGAAAATGCTCAGAAAGGAGAAATGGAATATCTTGTAGAAAGAACATTAAGGAGGCTAACCTAGTGTTTTGGGATCAAAAAGTATGTGCTGGAGAGTAAGCTATAAAAAAAGGTAGAAAAGTAGGCTGAGGCTAGGTTTATGAAGAGTGTTGAATGTCATACAGAGAGACTTTGTATTTGCTCCTTGGAGACAAGAGGGAGCCACTGGAATTTAAAGAGAGTGGGTGGCAGGAGTGGGGATTGACAGGATCTGATCTATGCTTTAGGAAAATCATTCCAGTGGTTGAATGGAAGACGAATTGAAATGAAGAGACTTAAGACAGTTGGTCTACCAGCAGGCTATTAATAATAATGATCCAGGTTTGAGGAAATGAGGGTCTGTATCACAATGCCAGTCAGAAGGATTTTCTTTCTACAATTCTATATAGACTTGAAAAAGTTAAGCCATACCTTTCTGAGGTAGTTTCGGAAGAACTCTTGGGCCAAGGGCAGTCTTTGCAGAGCCAGTACTAATAAATAAATAAATAAGAATTATTATGACTTTAGCCAGTTACAATATTAATAGCCAAGTTATTCTTCAAGGATTTCATAGCACTATACAGACTAACTTATCCTTCCAATGTTCCCATGATAGAAGATAGGCTTAAATTCCCACTTTATATAGATGGAGAGTAACAGGAAAGATTGCAAAGAAAAAGGAAAGCATCACATCTGGAACCATTTCCCAGAAGCTGGTCAAAGGAATTTAATTTTTCTTTCCTTCTTTCCCTTGTTGTCCCTTGGCTTAGGGTGAAGTCACCAGAGAATGCCCCAAAGGCAAAAGTAGGAGATGCTATTATAGTATCTCAAAACCACAAACTCAGTAATTAGCATCCAAGGGAAAAGGAGCCAATGGTTTAGTAACCTCCATTTACAGGACTGGGAAACTAGATGGACAGGCAATGATAGGGTGGCACACCCAGTGCTGTACAGTAAGGCAGCAATAAAAAGGCATTTTGCCCTGGGATTGGTCCACTAGAACACTACAGACCTTAATTTCTATTTTATTTTATTAAAAGCGGAATAACCAAGTTCAAAGAACCTCAGAAAAAATTTAAACAAAAGCAAAGAGGATCAGCACCTAAGTTTTTTTTAAAAATAATGTTAAAGACCCCTTAAGAATGTTCCATTTAAACAGCGATTTTTGCTATTCTCCCTTCAGGTGCAAATTTGGGATTTCTTTTCTAATTGCCTTAACTCTATGCAAAGAAAAAAAAAACTAGAAAAGAGAAAGAAATAGGAAAACCTAACTACTTATCTTTCTTCATATAGCTTCTCTTTGTTTTTACTTCTTGCTCACCTCTAACCCAACCCCCTCTCTCCCCCTCACCATTTATCTCCCAAATCCTGTTTTAAAGTCATTCTTGCCCCCCTACCCCCCAAAATCCATTTCACTTGAGAATCTGTACCACCCTGTGGGAAACCCTAGGATAAAAGTCTCTGGGAAAGAGCCATTATGAAAGACCAGTGGTAAATAACTGCAGGAGAACAGGATTTTCCTTATAATATTTCTGAGTTTGTACTTATAAAATCATATTTGGACTCCTTGGCAAGAAAGCACATGTATTACTAATTGATATTTGTGTTTTATATAGTGGGCAAATGTTGCCTACTGACAAAGCTCTAAAAAGAGATCCCTTTGGTTTCTGACAATCTACATGCCGAATTCCCCAGAAGGTCATGCCTTCACAGGGGTCTGGGTCACCCACTGTGCAAAGGGAGGGAGAGGTCAGCTCTTAGAGAGTGAGTGGGAGGCAAAGATCCTAGAAACCCATGAATCACCACCAGAATCTGGTTTACAGATCTTCATAACACCAGTGAGGCCAAACACTGCTTAGGGCAGTAGGAACATCTGGTTCATTAAAAGGGACCCTACACAGACTGTATTTTAAAGAGCCTTTTGGAATAATCTGGGAGAATAGGAAATGGGAATTTTGCTATGTACTTTCCATCAAATACTGGTAAGTAATGCAAAGGAAAACTGCTGTCCCTAATTTGCCAAGGCTCTTATCTCAAAAATAGACATTTTGGGCAGCTAATAAGCTATCTGACTTCTGAATTAGTTGTTTCCTTTTCTGAATCTCAAGAGACTGAACCAGATGATCTCCAAATTCACTTCTGATATTGTATGGGTCTTACAAACACTACTTACACTGTACTACATAAGCCTTTTGCAAAAGGAAAACTTTGGAAGAGAGTTTCAAATTCTTATAAACCTCCCTTGGTGTTCTTTGCTCCCGAGTTCTATTTCTTCCCTAAATCCCATCCTGAACAGTGGAGTCAACAAAGAGAGTGATTGTAATATCTTAATTTAGCTTAAATGTCTGAAAATGGTGGTAACAATTTTTTATATCTCCTGGATATTCTATGAAATCTCCTGGCCTCAGGTCCTTTATTTATCAAATGATACTGGCTCTGCCATGCTATAGATTCCATTAAACATAACTGTATGAAAACAGCAAGCTACTGATTGTTCAATATCAACTTACCTTGATTGCTGAGACATTCCTTCAAACTTGTTAGCAGTTTTACTGGAAGATGATGGACCCATGTCGTTACCTAAGGAGAAAAAAGAATTGTTGGACTGTGGCTAGGTAGACTAGACTCCTACCTCCAGAGAGGAAGCATCATCAACTGGGTAACAATAGGCACAATGCTTGTGAGCAGCCCCTTATACCCAAGTCCTTCTGCCTGCCTCGTGTGCATCCTTGCCTAACTTACAAAAGACTGGTACAATCCTAAGGTGCCTAGAGTATGCTTCCTCTAGAAGGGTGCCTCTGAAAAAGTCTTCAGCTCCTCCTTTTGGAGCTCCCGACTCTAAAAGAAGGCCAAGTCTAACTACGGCAGATCAAGTTTCCAGTTCTGAGCTCCCTTGCCTATATTCTTTGATTCAGTCAAACTGGCCACCTCTGTTACTCACTTGGGATAATTCCTGTCCTTCCTTTGTGCCTCTGGCCTGGTCAGTCCTCATGCCTGCAATGTATGTATTCCCTCCGAAACTCTAGTGCATAGAGATCTATTCTTTGAAGATTCCAATCAGACACCATCTTCTTTTATTTTTCTCTCCAGATTATGTCAATACATTTTTCAATAATCATTTCATGACATTTTGAGATCCATGTTCTCTCCCCTCGTCATATACCTCCCTTCTCCCAAAGATCGTAGGCATTATATAATATGGGTGGTACATTCAGGCACCATTTTCTGCAAGAAACTTTTCCCTGAGACCCATAATTGCTATGGTCTTCCCGCCTAAATTACTTTGTATCTAACTATTTTGTGTGTGTGTATCAATAAAAATAACTAGTATTTTTGTAACATTTAAGATTTGTAAAGTGCTATACATATGTTATCTCATTTGATCCTTAGTCCTTCGAGGTAGGTATTATTGTTATCCCCATTTTATTGAGGAAACCAAAGCAAACAGCATTTCATTAAATGCACAAACACAAAGGGTGATATATATTTATCCACCTATGCATTTATGAACTTTATATTTATGCTTTCTCTATTTTTCTACTTGTCTTCCCCATTAGAAGGTAAGCTCTTTGGAAATAGAGAGTATTTCATTTCTTCATTTGTATCCTCAGCACAATACTTGTTGAGTGAATGATGAATGTATACCCTTAGAGGTAGGAAGATGTGGATTATTAAGATTCCTAATCAACTTTACCATTAGACCTAGGGAGTGCGGGATCATAATTCTTTTTCATCCTCAAACAGAAAATGGGAAAACAGGGATAAAGGATGTGGCAAATGCAACAGACAACTTCTTCAGTCTTCTCCACATTTATTTAAATGTTCCAGGTCAACAATAGTTTGTTTTCTAGCTCTAAGGAGGACAATAAGTATTTTGTTAGGATAAGACTATGGCATTGTTTTATGTGTTACTGCAAGTATTTGGGGACACAGGAAAATACTTTCACATCTTTTCAATAATGTGATGTTAAATAATAAATGCTATTAAAACAAATGATGTGCCATTTTTCTGTATAAAGTGAATGCCATTCCCCTAAGGGTGGTGGCTGACATACAGATAGGCTATTATAAACAGGGGAAAAGCAATCCATATTTATATATTGACTTCAAGTCTTTTAGGCACTTTCTACCCAATAACCTTAGTGGGGCCCAGAATACAATGATGACCACCTTCTTTTTTTAGATAAGAAAATTAAGACTTTATGAAGTTAAAAGATTTGATGAATGATATCATGCAGGCAGCAAGTAGCAGGGATTAAGAAAGAACTCAGTTTCTTTGTCTCCAAATTGGGTCAAGGTGAATAAGCATTTATTAAGAGGCTACTAAGTGCTAGGCATGGTTTGAAGCCCTGGGGATAAAAGGCAAGTCTAATGGAGGAAATAGCATGCAATCAACTATGTACAACAAAATAGAAGATAAATTGGAGACAGTCTCAGAGGGAAGAAGGAATGGGAAAGACTTCTTGTAGAAAGTGGGACATGAAGGAAGTCAGTCATCGTCCTGGCCCAAAATTCTTTATAACCTTGTTATACTCCCATCTGGATCTTTTTTTTTTACCCCCACCATCAATTGTCCAGCATCTGGTGGGGGCTGGAAGAGGAGGCTTAGAGCTAGGATCTAGGTATTGTAAACCTCAAATTTCCTTAGACTTATCCAACATTTATAAGTCTAAGGAAATTTGAGGTTTACAGTATCTTGGTGGTACACTGGACAGAGCACACTGGTCTTCACTTTCTTCATCTATAAAAAGGGAATAATAATGGCACCTGGTTCCCAAGGCTACTGTGGGGCTCAAATATAGCAACATTTGTAAAATCCTTTGCAAAGCTTAAAGTACTATCCAAACCTATTATTGTTGCCGAAGCTGCTCCTGCTGTTGTTGTTATTATATTACATGTTATGATAGAATAATATAGGCAAAATATGACAATACATTATAGAATAGATTATAATGATATCCAGCATATGTTATTATATAAACAGACTAGATGTATATCATTATTGCACCAAAACCAAGAGATTATATTCTTTAATCCAGCTGTGAAGATGAAGGATATTTCTATAAGCCTCAAGATATTAATGCAAGGTCTCTGGATAGGAGGAGATAAGCAAAATCTGTATGACTTGTAAGATGGTTGATAAAGTCCTCTACAATCATAAAATTCTAGAATTCTGGCACATAATGCATTCACCTCCATGATTTCACAACTTAAAAATTTCAGTTGCTTCTAGAACAATTCCTATTAACTTGTCCTTTTGGGCTTCATTTATTTCCAAAAGAAATGGCCATATGGCTATCTTTTAAAACACTAAAACATTATGCAAGAGGATTGCCAAATCTTATTTCTGTATACTTAATCAAGCGATCTTTGATAATCAAAAATCTTGAACACTGGTAGAATAAAGTTAATGAACATGGAAATTCCCTTCCCAAGGGGAAAATTTCCATCAACCAATGATTGCTAAACTGGTTTTGTAGGAGTCTAGAAGAAAAAAAAATACATGTGATGCTACCCTATTCAGATTTGCCAGTGACATCGCTATGACCTCCTGGTTGTACTTCCTGGAACTACCTGTAGAGTTGGCATACAAATTCTCAAGGAAACCTAATCTGGCTCATTAAAAAGGAGGAAGTGGATATTATTTAATTTTATTTTAGCCAACTTCCTGATTTTTCTCAGAACAAGAGTTTGGAAGACTCCTAGTTAAAGGTCATGAAAGGGAAATAGAGGGATTTTTCTTTGGAATGGAAATAGATGGAGACAAAAGGACCTGAGTTTTTGTCTTGATTCTAACACTATTAGCTGTGTGACTCTGGGCAAGACACCCCCTCCCCTGTGCCTCAAGTTCATGTTTATATTTCACATGTAATTGCCACAAACTTCTAGTCTTCACCTATAAACTAACTGAGGAGTGAGGCATTAAATAATATCTTTGTATTATTTTTTAAATCATGACTTATGGCCTCCTCTTGAACTTGATTTAAAAACAAAAAAAATGAGAATTTAAAAAAAATTCAGGCTTAAATTAATTTGGGGGCCAAAGAATCAAAGATAGGGATATTGAAGTTCAGATTGGTCAAGAACTGCTGAACTGATACTGGAAGATCTGATACTAGAATTCCTATCTCCTTATTTTGTAGTTCATTATTCTTTCCTATCACACAACACTGTTGCTAGATCCAACTCTTTCTTATAATAATGAATATATTGCATTTCAAAAGAGGGAGCAAAATGAACTATTGTTGCAAAAAACATTATTTAAGTCATTTATATATATATATATATATATATATATATTTTTTTTTTTTTTTTAAAGGCCCAGGGGCATACTTGGCACTTCTTTGTCAATAGAATTGAACTGAATTTTCCCTAAAACAGCAAGGAATTCAGAAAAGCCAACTATTTTAGGAATGTGCTTTTAGGTGTTATCTACAATAGGGAAAATGGTTAGGGATCCTTAGCTAAATTCTGTTAGGTAATAATAATAATTCATTTTCCTCAGTACAAAGCATACGACATAAAGAAAAGTCAAATATTGTAAATTTGTAGAATCTCAATCTGTGGTATAGCTAGGTTGGGGAGGAGGTCCTCAATTTGGAGGGGAAAGTGTGTTTCCCCCCCACTAACCCATGACTTCTTTTTTTCTTATGTATTTTATGTTTTAAAAAAAACATTCTGAAAAGATATCTAAGGGATTCACCAGACTAATAAAAAGGTCCATGACATAAAAAAAGTTAAGAATCTCTGCCTTAAAGTCTTTTCCAGATCTATCTATCTTTACATTCATCCATCCATCCAAGTATGCATCTATATATCTATCTATGCACCTGTCTGTCTGTCTATTCCTCCCTCCATCTATCCATCAATCCAGCTATTATTCTACCCTGTAACTGGAATCCTTCCCATTTTGAAGGTGTGTATGTGTTTGAGGTTGTACATATATGTATATCTGCTACTGTCTGCTCTGCTTATGGCTATGTGTATCTATCTATGAATGGCAAGACTGGCCCTGTCAACATGCAGAAAAACATTCCAAGTCATTCATATATGCTTGAGAGAGGTTTTTATTCATCTCTTCTTTGTGCTTATAATATTCCATTCCATTTGTAGATATATCCTATGTCTTGACTGGATTTTAAATCTTTGTAGCCCCTCACAATGCTAAGTACATTGTTTCAATATTCAGATGATTAATAAATGTGTGCTGTGAATTGAATTAAGTGGGAATTTCGAAAAAAGGTTTACCACGAGAGAAATATGGTCCTAGCTCTATAACAGAGGGTGTGGGGCTCATGCTTAATGTGGAAGTAAGTTTTGTGTGCATAATGGCTATAATATTTCTTGCCTTCTCAATGGGTGGGGGATGGGGTGCAGGGAGAGAATTTGGAACTGAGAATAAAAATAAAGATAGGGTGTTGTTTATCTAAACAAGTCAAATAGCCTTCCTATTCTTAATTTTTAAATTTGTAAATTGGACTTAATAGGCATTGAATAAATTTCCTCAAAAGATGATGGTGAAGAAAGCACTCTGTAAACCATGAAATGTCATATCCAGGGGGCATACCAGAGCCAGCTTATACCAGTTTTCAAGAGCCAAATATTAAATTTTCAGTATAAGCATAGTTATCGCTGAAATCAGCAAAAGCTACAAAATCAGGGCTTAGAGTTATTGCTTTGTTCCTTTTTTAGACATGAGAAAGTGATAAAGAAAGGGTCAATAATGCAGATTAAAATTAAGTAAGGCTTGTGGATTTTCAGAGAACTGGTTGTTAAAATATTTATCAGCACACAACTGGTTATACCCATCAGAACTATTATTACCTGTTTAAAAAATATTAATTGACCGTGGTACATTGCCCCACCATAAACTAAACACTACAGTCCCATATTAGGTTGTTTAAAAAACAACAAAAAGAAAGAACAGAACTTACCCCAAGGAATTGCACCTTTATTCTGGGGACCATGAGGTAATGGACTTGGAGGATCAGAGAGGGTTCTTTTGTGTCCTGGTGGGGGGGGAGGGGGTCTCTTCTTAGAAAGGGTAGAGCTGCCACTGGGGGGTTGAGTGCCTAGAGGAAGTGTGGAGGGTGGGCCACTTGGACCTGGAAAGAAAAGGAAAAAAAAAAGGAAGAGGTGAGGAAATAATTCAATCCAGATCTCCCTGACATAGAATCAGCTACTTGAAAATAAGCTGAGGACTCATAAGTCAGAACTTTAAACAAAACAGTAAAGGACAGAAAGCAAAAGATCTGGTCAGCACAAAATATATGAGAATTTATATCATTCCAACAAACAACAGTTATGGACTTGCTGTTGCTGCCTTTAAAAAAAATTCTAGCAAAAAGTAATTTACAAAGCAATTAAAAAAAGAAACAAAACATCAAATAATCAACAAAGAATGTTAATGGGTTTAAATCACCATTTGGTTGCAACAGAATAACACATTTCAAATCGATGATTCACTAGAAGCATCATGAGCACTACACACAGAGGAGCTATGGGTGCACAGTGCTGCTGGCAAAAATCAATAGAGGGAAAAGAGCTGAGGGTAGGATAAACCTTCCAAAAAGACCATACATAAGACTCAGGATTTTCTTTCTCTTACAATTTCTTTTTTTTTTGCATGTGTGTAGGTGTTAGCAAATTTCTCCTGAATTCTTAAAAATGACCTTTCTAAATAATGGAGTTAATTATTTACAAGTGATCCCGCAAGCTATGCTATACCACCCCCTCCCACCAAAAAGGTTAATTCTGCAGTGGAAGAGTACAGCTTTTTTTTTTTTTTGTCACTGGCATAATATATACCGGGTTGTTTCAGAAATCACAGACTTTTTATTGTACTGGAAGCTGGGAGAGATTACATGCAGTAAGTGAGACACTGTGTCGTATTGCTTTTTTTTTTTTAAGGCCATCATTCTATGAAGGTCAAGATGTAGTATTAGGATGACATAAAATAATGAGGAAGAACTCCTTGTGGCATTGATTTGGGTCTCAACTTTTCCAGCCCAAAGTAGGGCTGAGTTTAATTTTTCAATGACCTCTCAGAGTTGATTAGCATTGGCAGAGTGGTCTGTTGTTGTTGAAAACATGAGGAGTGCCTGTCCAGCTTTGCTTTTGGACATTCATTTCTGATAGTAACATGACAAGCATCACCAAAAATGGGAAAAAAAAAAGAAAGAACACCACCAGCACAGCACCACATCATTATCACACCACAATGTATACCTGATCCAGAAAGGCTCCAAAAAAGTTTTCTACATTCTGTACATTAAAAGAAAAGGCTTAATTACTGGAGGCTTCTTTTCAAGGTCAAGATTATTTTTAATGTTACTTATTAACAAGTATTTATAGAGGTTTGGAATATGGGAGATTTTGGATTGAAAAATCCTGCTGCTGACACATACTAACTATGAGACTATGACTGTGTCACTTAACCCTTCAATGAGCTAGATGGCTAGAGGCACCTCTTGGTAATTTGCCAATCTGTAATGATTGTAGGAGTTTCCTTACCTTAATGAAAGTTCAGCTCTATATATTCTTAAAAAAAAAAGCCCATCTAGCTCCTTTGGCACATTTTCAGTGACAAGTAGCTTATTTCCTTTTGGGTCATCTTCAAATATTAAGAAGCTTTTCCTTACATAGAGTCAAAAATTTTCTCCCCTTGTAACTTCTACCCATTGATCCTCTGGGACCAAGCTGAATAACTCCTTTAAACATAAATGACTTCAATAATGATGACACTACCATATTCCTTTTGTCTATTTTTCACCTAGTTTATTATCTCCCTTGGACCAATCTAAAGATCAATGGTATCTTTGGGAAACTTTCTTCAGTCTTCTAACTATCCTAGTTGCTCTTTTTTTGGACAAAACATCATAAATTTCGGAGTTGGAAGAGACTTTAGTGTCCATCTAGTCCAAACCTTCACTGAAAAATAATCTCAATTACATGGTACTCAACAAGTTCAGTCTTTGTTGAGGACCTCCAATGAGAGAGAATCCTATTGTTTCCCAAAGCTTGCTTAATGGGAGCTAGTACATGGCACAGTAGATAGGGGGCTGGACCTGTAGTGAGGAAGACTCATCTTCCTGAGTTCAAACCTGGCTTCAGACACTTAAGAGCTCTGTGACCCTGGGCAAGTCACTTAACCCTGCTTGCTTCAGGTTCCTTATCTGTAAAACGATCTAAAGAAGGAAACGGCAAATTATTTCAATAATTTTGCCAGGAAAAGCCCCAATGAGGTCACAAAGAGTCAGACACAACTAAATAACTGTTAGATGGATTTTCCCCATTACAGTGAGCCTAACTTTGTATTTTTCCAGCCTGTACTAATGACTTATCTGCTTCTAGATCCAAATTGAACAAGTTAAACCTCTTTTACACATAATGACCTCTCAGATACTTGGAGACAGTTGTCTTCCAGAAATATTCCAGATATGGTCTGACAAGCAGAACATGTAGAGATTCTTTCTGTCTCTACAGCAAATTTCCATTAATTTAGCCTAATGTGGCACTAATTTTTCTGGCTACCATATTATACTGCTCTGTTGATTCATACTGAATTTCTCTTTTATTAATTCCCTACATTCTTCTCCTGTACTGCCATGATCTCTTTTCTAGTCATATCTCCTTCATTCGATATGTATACCATTAATTTTTAAAAAGAAATCTGTTTGTACAGAGGTGATTCTGGGTTCCTGAAGGATTTGTTTGGGGCAACTTGTTAGAGTTTTCCTAATCTGAAAAGACTATGTTTAGTTAGTCTAGAGGAAATGGCTAAAACTAGCCTCAATAAAAACAGAAAATCTCATTGTTAGAAGGTTGGACACAAGGAAATGTATTTTTTGGCTATGGAAAACCACAGGATGAAAAAATATTTCTATAAATCTAATAAAATTTCATTTATTTATTTATTTGCTATTTGTGATTCCTTTTTGCTTCTGCAGTGCTAATAGATGAATGGCAGAAAAGGGACCAGAGGAGGTAAGAATCATTTTAGAATGCCTAACAAACATCAATGGGATTTTTAGTACCCAGTGTGCAGTTTTATTCCAATGGCCAACAAATGGCCACCATAACTGACCCTGTAACTATATGTGATATATAGTTATATGAAATATATATGTTTCTAATATGTAATTGGTTGTGGGAGTTTCCACACTTGGAGTTCCCTTCCTTAATGAAATCTCAGCCCTTACACACTTCCCTTACCCTAGAGGCAACTAAGATAAATTATATATATTATACCAATCAGTAAAAAATAAAATATTATTAAATTATATAAATATTATAATTCTAACATATAATAGTACATATATAATAACTATAATGACAGTATAACTAATCAATGTGATGAGATGAACAGCCTGAGTATTAGTATTGGTTTTGAGATTTTAAAGGAATCAGAGGAAATCAATCAATCCACAAACATTTAATAGGGGTTTATTATATGCCATGCATGCACTATGCTAAGAAGACCAAAAAAAAAAAGTGAAAACAGCCCTTTTTCTTAAGGATATCTGGTATATAAATAGATTTTTATAGATATCTAAAAGAGCAGAAATAAGGTCACCTTACAGAGAATAGCACTAGTATCTGGGTAGAGGGGTGAAGGGGACCAGGGAAGACTTGCTGCAAAAGGGAAACTTGGGTTGAGTCTTCAAGGAAGGAGAGATTCTAACAGGTAGAGATGAGGATGGAAAAGATTTCAAAACATGGGGTGAGTCAGTATGGCTGGATGTTAGCTTGAGAAATGGAGGGTGGATTGGAAAGATAGATAGGAATCAGGTCATGAAGAACTTTAAACAGCAAAGAGAAGTTTATATTTAACTCTAGAAGTAACAGAGACACACTGGGATTTAGTCTGGTTGAGTGATGATTTGATCTGACATGGGCTTTTGGAAACTCAGTTTGGTGGCTGTGTGGACAATAAATTAAAGTGAGGAGGGAACAGAAGAAGAGAGACCAATTAGGAGGCAATTAAAATAGTCCAGTTGAGAAATGATGGTGTGGTGGATGAAGGCGGTGGTTGTGTCAACAGAGAGAAATGGGTCTATATGAAAGGCATGGGGAAAGAAACAGCAGGACTTGGTGACTACCTGGATATATGGAGAGAGGGAGAGTGGGGAGTGGAGGATGACACTCTCCTTCAAATTTCTTAAAACCTTTTTTCTGGACTTCTCCTTTCACTTATCCCTCCCTTGTACATTTGCATCTCCTACTACAACAGTGTAAGCTCCTTGAGAACAAGGTCTCCATTCTCTGTGACAATCACGGTACTTTGCCCAGAGAAGGCATTTAATTAACGTTTCTTTAGTCGAATTGAAGGTGCCTAAAATGTTAGGAGGATGTGTTCTGGAGAATTTATGAAAATACCAACGAAGAGAATTCTGTAGAATGAGATGGCATGGAGGGATGGCTAGCCACATTGGGCACATGTGAGAACACAGATCCTTCTCCCTAGTTTAACATCAAAGGAACAGTCAAAGGTCCCTTTGGGTATCCTCTTGGTATTTTACCTTAGTTGTAGTCCACCTTGCCTAATCCCTAAATCCTGACTTTCCCAGATAGGACCCAAAGTTAATATTGAGGCAATCAAAAATCTGTCTCTGTAATTTCCACTCATTGCTCTCATTTCTGCCAGGAAGGTGGGGGAAAGTTAGGAGATGGGGAAGCATATAAAAAGCACTTAATAAATATTTGTTTAATTGAATTAAAGCAGAACAAAGTCTACTTCATCTTTCATAGAAGTGGTTCCTTAAACGTTGGAAAAGCTATCATGTTCCCCATAATCTTTCCTGTTTTGTACTACAACCCCCATTTTTTTTCTGAGTGGGTATTAATACTGCATGTTTATTATCATATTCACTGTCCCAAGACTCAGTTTGTTAACATTCCTCCCTAAAATGCAGAATCCAGGTCAGATAGATCATTCCTTCTGGTTGTGGTATAGCCAGGAAAAATGGCAGGGAGATTGTCATGTCCCTCCTTATGGGCCCTTCTTGAAACAGCCTAACACCATATTAGTTTTCTGTGGTCTCCTTGTCTCTTACCAATACGGACGAGACTTGGAGACCTTTAAAGGCTGAAGGATCAGTCACTACAGTTTTTGGAATACCTGGAAATCCATAAGAGGAAGCAAAGAAAATGGAACAACTGTTAGGGTCTAATTCTCTACCTCATCCTGGAATCCTCAAAGCAAATAATTTATTGTAAGAATGCTTGTCCCTATGACAACTAGGGAATTTCCAACAATGAATTGGCTAGATGGCACAGTGAGTGTGTTGGATTTAGAGACAAGACCTAAGTTCAAACCTTATGTCAGGCAATTACTAGCTCTCACTTAGCCTCTCAGCCTCAGTTTCCTCATCTGTAAATTGGGATAATAATTACTTTTACTGGATTCTTGTGAGAATCAAACATGAAAGTACATGTAAACTCTTCAACTTAAAGGCACTAAGTAAAGGCTAACTAGCTATGATGATGAATCTGGAAAATAGTTTTCCAGTATTTTATGTTAGTAGCTATTGTTAAAGATACAATCTTTTGTCAATAAATATATTTCCAAATAGTATGTTACAGTGTTCCCTCTCAGAGAAATCTGAACACAGGTTATTAAGTGCTTTTTATATAACAACCTGAACTAAAACTTATCATTTCAATAGTGAACAAAATAACATCTAGCCAAGTATAATCTTCTAAAACTTTTTAGACCTTAAAAGTGAATGCTATTTTACTTATTTATTTACGTGTGTGTATGTGTGCAAGTGTGCATTTTTACCTTTCAGACTCTAGAAGGAATGGACCAAAAAACAAAACAAAAATGAAACCCCAATAAATCCTCCTGAATGGCAGTTCAGTCACTTCTAAATGATGGCTAGCATTGCTTAGGGTGTTATTCACTTGAAGGGAAAAGAAATATTTTCTGGGGAAAAACTTGAGTACTTCCCGAGATAAGGAATAAGTACTTTAGAGAGCAAAGAAAAGAGGAAAAATGAATTAACTCTGAAGCATATCTCTGAGGGGGGAAAAATTGAAGATCATGAAAGTGGCTGACCCTATAAAACACAGATGGGATGACCTAGATATACAATTACCTGCAACATAATTGCATTAAGTGCTTCAGGCTGTAAAAAAAGCAAGAAAACCTTTTACTGACTTATAATCAATTATTTTTAAATAATTAAAAAATTGGCTATTCTTCCAAAATAATTTAAAATAATGCTACCTTAAATAATTTGAAATTTAGCTAAAATTAGGTGGGTCATTCAACTACAGTGCAAAATTAGTGCAGGGCATATCTTTTAAGTTTGAGCACTTTAGCCACCACATTATGCAAAGCTGCTGCGGTCATCTAAAAAATCATGGTTCACAATGTAAGGTGTTACATGTTTGTTTTTGTTTTTACCACAGAATGAGAGAAACGGTAGAACCAGTGTTTCAGTTAATGGCAGAACAGGTACTGTAATGTAAAGCAACACAAATATGTTAACAGTGACTATTATCAGGAAAAAGCAGTTTATTTTTCCAGTCTTTGAAAAAAAGGGAGCATTGACTAGAGTAAAA
The DNA here is from genome assembly GCF_027887165.1 of Monodelphis domestica. Taxonomy (NCBI): domain Eukaryota; kingdom Metazoa; phylum Chordata; class Mammalia; order Didelphimorphia; family Didelphidae; genus Monodelphis; species Monodelphis domestica. The sequence goes on along the minus strand of NC_077229.1, from coordinate 128,727,544 downwards.
GAAGCATGCCTGGGATTGACTCCTTTTGGTCTTTAATGGGCAAGCATTTAGTTTTGATAACTTGGGAAACTCAGTGGCCTTCCAAGTAGAAATTTTAGGACATGTATCATTTTATCAATGAAATTTAAAAGGAAAGTAAGGCCTGGGAGGTTACCTTCATCATTAATAATTTCACCTAAAGCTGGAAGCAAAACTTCTTGTTCATAAATGTGATTATTTTATATGCTGAAGTGTGAATCATGATTTGGAGAAGCAAAAGTTGACATATAGCCATATTATAATTTGAAAGGTTTGTTATTTCACAGGAGAGAATATTTCCAGGGATCACCACCTCATAATATCTTGGAAGGCAGCTTTCATGGAGATCACTGGCCAACATATCACTTGAGGATGAGATTCTCCAAACTTAGGCTGATCTCCACATGACAGATAAATGGTGAAGGAATCAAAAAGGGTTGTCTAAAAGAACTGGGTCTGGAGTTAGGAAGATCTGAGTTCAAACCCAGCCTCAAAAATTTATTCTTACTTGATAGTATTTGACTTAAAATACTCAACTATCAACAACTAGTTATATATAACTCTGGGCAAGACATTTAACATCTGTCTATTTTCCACATCTGCAAAATGGGAATAATAGTAATGAGTAAATAAGTGTAAAGCACTCAGGACAGTGTTAGACACATAGTAAGTGACATACAAACATTAGTTATTTTGAATACAATTATTATTATCAATTCCTATTTTATTTTCATATTTGAAAAATATATTTCATATTTGTGTATGGAAGATCATACACAAAATTATATATTTTGTTCCTAGAAAAGGAAATCATATTTTAAAATAAGTAACTATTACGTTCAAGACAGTTTAAAAGGCTTGATATTAATTCTCCTTTATGAAATTCAAAGTTATAGACATGAAAAGGTCATAGATCTTGCACAAATTTTCTATCACAATAGTGAAACAAAGTGTCTCTAGGGGCAACATTTTCTGGAATCTGACAAATTTTCTTTTAAGTCTTATAAGGTGGCAAATAATGCTTTATGCTGCTTTTGGAGCATAGTTGGTGCTATAGAGGCTACAGTCAGGAAGATCAAATCCTGCCTCAGACAATTATAAACTCTGAGACCATGGGGCAAGCCATGTAACCCATGCATCTCCATCTCTTCTTCCATATTACCTATATCATCTATCTTCTTCATAGGATTATAGTGAGAATAAGATGAGATAATGTATGACCTCTACAAATGCCAGTTATTGTTTGAAATGGCCCAGAGGTTTATTAATGCAACCTGGCTGCTATCTAGCAATTGCAATAAATGGCAATTTGTTAGCTTTGGAAAGTGACAAAATATTTAATATGGCTAAGGAGGCATGGAGGCACTGGGGAGAGCTGAGTTAGTGAATCTAGATCACGCTTTACCAATAACTTGAAGAACTTCTGCTTGGGTTTGACACTGAAAGCTCCAAAGAAAGATCTGGTACTTTTTACCTCATTCCCCAAAAGGGTATAAATTGTAAGGAAATTTCAATATCATGAAATTCCTTTAGAAGGTTGGTACTAGGAATCAGGATAATCAAGCACCAATCAAACTAATCACATTCTTCCCAGGATTAAAATTTTATAAAGTTATTAGAGGAAAATATTTGACCTGTATCTTTTTAAAAACTACGCAACAATATATTGTGTTATGTAGGACTCCCACTGTATCTTTATATTTCAAGACAAACAGGCAAAACTTTCTAAATTCAGGGGCTTATTTTTATTTATTATATACATTATTATTTAATGTAATATTATATACATTGTTATTTAATGGTAATAACCAAATGACTGGGAAATAAAACTTTTAAAAATTGAATTTTAAGTAGGCTAGAGTGCTAGTTAAAGGAAAGCTGGCATATTTTTTGTAAAGAGAAGAATATTTGAATGCAATATTCATCTCTTGATATTAAATCTGAATTTCTCTCTATTGAGTTTACAAGAAAAGTAAACTCCTTGAGGGCAGGGTTTGTTTCCTTTTTTTTTTTGTCTTTGTATTCTCAGTGCCTAGCACAATGACCTACATGCAGTAGGTGCTTAATATATGCTTGTTGAATTTAATTATTAATGGAAGAGAAAGATTTATATTTAGAATTTCCCTCCCAAAAAAGATAAGCAAAAAGAATCTGATCCTTGTGAAACAAGGGAAAAATAAAGACAGCTAAAATTTTCTTTTAAATTCATTGTTACTAGGAAAATTTTGTTATATATCCTTTTTTCTTTACGTGATGATGTCCTGACTGAAAAATGAAAATGATAGAATATTAAAGTCAGAATGGACTTCAGAGATCATCTATTTTAATCCTTGCCTGAAGCACAAATCTTAACTAGTGGACATTTATCCTCTACTTGGAGATTATCAGTAATGAACTTCCCGCTTCATAAGGTGGTCCATTCCATTGTTGGAAAACTTTATTTTTCATATTTATTATATTTAAAAATTTATTATGAAATTTTCCTCATACTGAGTCCAAAAGGCCATCTCTAAGCTTATACCTGTTGGTACCAGGGTCTAGTACTCTTTGGATCCGGTTTAATTTCCATTCTTATTTGGCAATCTTTCCGCTATTTGGAACATGTACCTCTTACATTTTCTCTTGACATCACTAGTTGATTCAACCAGTCTTCTTTATAAAATGTTTTCAATTTCTTTTCCATCCTCATTTTTTCCCCCTCTGGTCTACTTATGGTTTTTAATATCCTTCCTAAAACATGGCACCTGAACCTAAATGAAATGCTCCAGTTTTGGTCTGACCCTATATTTTATGCTTCAGGCAACTTGGGGATATGGTTTCTAGCAATTACTCAGAAAACCCTGAATGTCAGCTTCCATGAGGAATGGAGTGAAGACTTCCTTCCTTTTCCTTTGCCACACCCTATCTACCTCAGGTGACTCAGAAACAGTATCCCTCAAATCTGCTGAAATTACTTAGGGGAACCCTAAAGATAATTTCATTTGCTAACGAAGAGGGCTCAGGTAATTGATTCACTGGTGATTTCAATAGGATTAAGAGAGACTGATTTTTTAAAAACTGGCAAAAGATCTCAGTTAAATGAAGGGAAATAGTCTGGAGGAAGTTTCTACTACTGAACCATTCAAATTGGCTGCCTTCCCACTCAGACAACCCCTTCCCTACCAGGAAACTGTAAAGTCATCAATATGTGACTAATATAGCCAATAGAAAAATATTTCCAAAGCAAGACATCTGAATCACATAATTGCTCTTCTTTCATGACAGCTTGGTCCACCCTCATATTTTGAGAAATTCTTCTCTTTCCTTCCAAGTCTTTTCCTAACCACTGTCATTGATAGAGTTTGAAAGCTAAGGAAATCACATGGAAAAGGGATTATGTAACTACTAGAAGGTAGAGGGGCAGGGCATTCTGGGATAAAATGGGTTCTCTGTTAAAATTTTAGGGAAAGATTTTCAGTGTGTACAACTTAAAAAAATATAAAACAGAAAAATCCTTACTATATCTATTGTGGCTTCATGATTGATTTGGTCTCATTTAAACTTGATTTTCCCAAGGCTACTAGCACAGAACTACACAAAGCTGACCTGTTGGGGAGGTACTTGTTATATCCCCTGACTTATTCACATTTCTCTTTAGCAATCACATAGCAGTTATAGTCTGTTCGGATTAATTTGCACTCCTAGTTTGTGTTTCACTTTTATTTTCTTCTTTAGTTGTGACTTTGAGTGCCAGGGTATTGGTTTTCTTCAACTTCCTGAGAACTTCAATGAGAGCTCCTTAAATGCAGAGATAGTATCTCCTACTTCGGTTTTTAAGTCCCATTGTATCTAATGGTGGTCTGCAGAGGAGTAGGTCATCTGGATAGCTAGTTGTCAATAATTTGAACTTCTTTGAATTAGTAAAAATTAAAGAATATTTCACATAAAATGGAATGATATTCCTTTTCAAAATTTTACAGTGCTTTGAACCAAATGACAAATAGAAAATCCTAGGGAATTAATGATGATATAAGAATTCATTGTACTTAATATATAATTTTTATGTAAATGGTTTAACTAAAATGCCAGAAAAATCTGTTTTAAATAAGCTAAATATCATTCTTGATATCTACCCTATTTATTAATAATAAGCTTAGCAAGCTCTTTCCATGTTAGAGCAAAGGGAAATTTATGCCCAGTCTTTATTGTCTAATAAAATATTTATAAATTTTTTCTGTATTGCTAATTATTTAGCAGGGTGCAATCATTAGAGAATCCAGTTTTTCAATTTTTTAAATTACTTTTTTAAACTAGAAAATACCTATGACCACTTGAGGCTGCATGCATTTATATTTTTATTAACCTTCTGCATTCTACTAAAATACTGAGAGTAGTAATTTGAACATTCCACTGTAATGTTAATTCTCATCTGAAGAGAAAGGCTACTTTGATAAGACCTTCAACACATTTTGTATGCTATCAGAGAACAATTCCCTTAGTTACTGAGCATTTTGTCCTTTAAAAAAAAAGAATGAAAATAAATGAACAGAAAAAAAATACCCCATCTTCTAGTATTTATAGTCTTAATAAAGCATTGTGAAATTCAGAGAAAAAGACACTAGGAGCAAAGGGAAGGAAGACTTGTGTAAGACTCCATATAAACATGAAATATCTGAGGTTCTGAATCCTGAATTTCCTTATATTTCTTGAGCATTGACAGAAGCTTTGGTAAAGAACAATTAGATTTTGATGTCAATTTAAATTGAACTTTCTTGAATTCTGATGAGGTAGCTAATGCTTCTGAGAAAAAAGAAATGCAAACTGGATCCTTTCATAGGAGTTCTCTTTTCTTTGAATCTCTTTATTTATCTTTAGTATTGGGAGGGAGGGGGAAGACTTTTTTCCCTGTTTTTCATATTTCTTCCTCACTTCATACAACAACCCTCTATGAAACCATAGCTGACAGCAGTGGAAATGAATGTTGTCACAAATAGAGGTTAATAACTTCCCAGTGAAGGATAAGCATTAGAAACAAGAGAGAGTCAAGAAGGTCCTCTTTTCATGCAAATAGGGTTTCTAAAAAAAGAATAAAGTTTTTTTTTGAAAAAGTAGAAATCAGATGCTTTTAAGCAAATGTGGTCTAAAAGCTGAGTTACAGGCATTTTAAAATCTCTCTTCTCAATGAGCAGGTTATAGGATTATCCCTTAAGTTTCAAGTAACTCTTGAAATGACTTGAGAAGTTTCTCTATGCTATGATGCTTGGGCACCTAGATGTCTGCCACTAAAGAGCTAAGAAGTATATCTTTGTGAATAATGCTTATTTGATCAAGGCTCTTTTTGGAGGGGCAGTGAGGATGGGAAGACTTCATTTAAGACACTGCTCAGCTTTAAAAAATAATAATACTCTTTCCCTCAGGCAACCAAGTAAACTGGCGTCCTAGTCAATGAAGATTTGATTTAGCAGATTATTAAATAATCTTGCCCTTTTCTTCCCCTTGCTATTTGGAAAATAATTAGCTAGGTGAGAACATGTCTCTGTTGCATTAAGTGGTACATTTAAAAAAAATACTAGGTACCTAAATATAGTTATCTAAGTCAAAAACATGTCATGTGAAGTTTAATTTTTATAGGACTGGAAGAGAAAGAATAGATCCTTTATTCTTCATATTTTCCTAGAACACTGTTCTTATACTCCTATTAAAGTGTAAATTTCTTAGGGGCAGGGGCTGGTTGATTGTTCATTTTTCTATCCTTAGTGTCTAACATAAAGTATACAATTAATGTAAATTTATTGGGAGATTAGAGATAAAAAGGTATATGTGTGTGTGTGTGTGTGTGTGTGTGTGTGTGTGTGAGTGTGAGGTAGCTGGTGGCACAATGAATAGAGTGTGAGGTCTGGAGCCTAAAAGACCTGAGTTCAAATATGGGTTCAGACTTTAGTAGCTATGTGATCCTGGGCAAGCACGGTAATCCTGTTTGACAGTTTCCTTGACTGTAAAGTAGAGATAAAAATAGTACCTACCTTCCCAGGGCTACTGTGACAAATGAGTAAATTCTAATTGTAATTGTACATACAGGCACTATACAAATGGTTATTCCTTTCCTCATTCCTTAAGTCTTAATTTAACTTGATATTCCTTATTTCATAATGTGATAAGCCATCTGGGTCTTATCTGAGAACTTAACATCCCACCTTCCTCTTATATCACTGTTTCTATGGGGAAATTTAGACTTTAGATAACATTAATTTGAATAATACTCATATTGCCAGGAACATAACCCCAGTATTATTCAAATCAGTGTTCTGTTATGCAGCAAGAAGTCATTTCAATTTGTTGTAAGATTTAAAATAAACACAGAGGATGATTCTGCTGTTAGACACATTTGCAGAGTGCTTACCAGAAGCAACAAAGAGCTATAAAACAAAAAACCTCTTTCTTTTTTCAGTTGACTCCTCAGAGCTGTGCTACTGGGCAACAGTTCTAATTTTCCTGAACCTCAATTATCCTTCATTTACAAAGACAAGTAGAATTCACCTGCCCTGAGGCTAAAGAGGTATAGCAAGCATTTATTACTTCTCTGCCAGAGACCGCAGGAAAACATTTCTATAAAATAAAACGCTTGGCCTCTACTTAAGCATGTTAATTCTTTCAGAGCAGAAGTGAACTAATTTGCTCTTGGTGGAAAGTAATTTACAATACCCTGAAAAGTTTACTATGATAAAATTGTGTGTGTGTCTGCCTGCACGCATGTATGCCTATGTATTCTGGCCTAAGACAATGTTTTCTTTATCCTGTTTGGTATCAGTCATTGACTATCATCATCATCATCATCATCATCATCATCATCATCATCATCATCATCATCATCATCATCATCATCATCTGTCTTGTCATTGGTGGAAAATGGTATTACTGACATCATATTCAACTCTGAGCCATTCCACCTATCCAGTCTGTTTTTAGGGTCTGGTTTTAAAGGGCTTTCCAAATCCTTTACCTTTCCCAGCATTTCTTGGAGGCAGCGGGGGAGCATCGGCTGTCGGAGAGGTGGGAGAATCCATGCTCGCAGATGCAAAGATCTGGTTGGTAAAGGCTCCGTAGGACAGTCTCTGTTTGTCTCTTGGAGTGCTGAATCCTGGCAGTGCTAGCTTGTCCTGGGGGGAAATACTGGAGGAGTGACAGAAGCTCTGAGGTCTCGGAGAACGTTCTTTCTTGATTGGGCTAGGCTAAGGGGCAAAATCATGATAAATAAAATGAAAAATTGCTACACTGTGATGCTGACTCATATGTGCAGGAGTTGGGGTCCTAGTCAGGAACCTCAATTCTTGGAATTCAGAAATATGCATTTTATGAAGTCAGTCATAAGTTTATCAATAAAGTCAATTGTAGGAAAAGGTATTATATCATACCAAAGAATAGCCCAAACTCTCCATTTCATATGCATCTGTGTCAGATGAATGATGCACCTGCTGACAGTTGCAACTGCCTGAAGTCATATAGTTTATTTAAAAGGCTGTTCATTAAACTTTATGAGTGTCCTTCCTAATCTACTCTTTAATTTCTTTTCTATTCAGTCTGCCTTCTCTTCTAACCTGAATCTATAGGCACAGCTACAGGAGCTATGAGAGAAGGAGGCCATTTAAAGCAGCTTCTAGGGCAATCGTTTCACTAATGAACTCTTCTTCTTCTTCTATCATGGCACAGAGGTGGTGATCCTGGCTCTGCCAACCATCTTGGCATATCCAATCAAACAGGAAAGGCTTCAAAAGCAAGGGCCAGTGAGGGACTATCTGTCTATTGTCTGTAGATTTACCTAGTTAGGGTCAGAAAGGTTCATTGTCAGAAGACTGGTCATTGGAGAGTAAATTATTTTGGCTACATCACCAGCAACAATGAGAGGAACTCCCATTTATAGAGTACTTTAATGCTGGTTGGTAAAGCAGTTTATATGGAGAAATTGGAAGGATATTATCTCTTTTGATCCTTGAAACAACCTTGTGATATAGGTTCTATTATTATTCATTTTACAGCTAAGAAAATAGAGGCAAATAAAGTGGTTAAGTGACTTGCCCAGCAACGTGCATTATGCTTCAGTGTAAGGAACATGACACCACAGATCCTTTAAGTCAAGGATCCTGGACCTTTTATGGCACTGGCCCCTTTGGTAGTCTGGTGAAGTCCTTGGACCCATTTTTAGAATAATATTTTTAAAAGCATAAAATAAAATACACATAAATCAATGATATTTAAACATAACATAAACCATATATGAATAAAAAGGAAACCCAACTATATTTAAGCATAAAATAAAATACATGTGAATAAAAAGGAAACTAATAATATTTAAATATTTATTTTTGGAAATCTACATTAAATACTACATTAAGTATTAAGATTGTTTTAGGGATGTCATGGCTAAAAAATTCATCACTTTGTTCTTAGACAACAGACACCACCAAATACCAGGGCTGTATTGCAAAGCTTGCAGTTTGGTAGAAACCACCAGAAACTGTAGTGTCAGCCTAGTCATAAAGAACCTACGGAACTTTCTATTCCACAATGATGCACTACAATTGGTAGCTGCTTATAATTGTGACAAATAAGAGCTGTCAGCATCCTTGGAGGTTGTCTAATCCAATACTATTATTTTACAAATAGGCAAAATGAGGCCCAGTGATTTGTCTAAGCTTGAACAGTGAGGATTGGAATTTAGGTCTATTGGCTTGAAAGAGCAAATATTTGAAATAGTCCTATAAGGCAGGGATATAAGAAATGGTTAACTCAAACAAGAGTCTGTTCTGTTACTTGTCCCCTAATCTTATTGCCAAGGCTCCAGTAATGATCCCTTCAAGGGATACCCTCTACTCAATTTATCTTCTGTCTAATTAAAACCTATAGAATAATTTTCCTTTAATTCCTATGGGGAGTCTTTGCTCATGCAGGTGGGGCTTCCTGTTTGATAACTTAATAAACTTTCTGGTTCTTGTTTTGGTTTGTTCAGGAGCTGATAATTTTATCCATAGTCAACTGCTCCTCCCAGGAGAACAGGTTACCTCTCTCTCTCTCTCTCTCTCTCTGTCATTCAAGAATCAAAAAAAGCCATATTTCTAATTGTAGGAATATTATGTGAAAGAACCAAGAATGAGCGGAACTCAATAATTTAATTTAGTAAACACTTACAAAACAACTCTATATGCAGAGCACAGATATTTTCTATATTATGGGGAAAGTTAGGTATTTCCAGAAATGTACATTAATTACTTATACTTACCTTGTCATCCAGATCATCATCACTTTCATCAATCTCTTCCTGTCGAAGATTCCACTCATACTCAACATGGACATGTGGATTTAACTTCCCAGCCTTAGCCTGAGAAAGCTGAGAATAACAAGGGTTAACAGTTCTAATTAAAACATTATAACAAACTAATTTTATATAAACACTGTCCCAAATGAAAACAAAGTCCTAGAAGGCTTTGCCCTTTTATGTCTTGACCTCCCCCTTATTGGGCCTCACTTTGCAAATGGAAGGCTGCCTCAGTTACCTACTACATGTAAGCTTGGCTCCAGCCATTCATTTCTCTCCAGGTCCATCTCGCTACCTGCTATGCTGCCTTGTGGGTGTGTGTTCTCTGGCCCACCCCACCATTTCTAGTTCTCAAATAAGTTCTGATCAATCTTCCTTTGTGGTTCCATTCACTAGCCACAAAATATCTCTCTCTGGCTATCACCCCTCCCTTCCTTCTTCCCTTCTTCCTCACTCCTCTTGCTCCTAAGGCCTAAATTAAATATTGCAAAATTAGTATAGTGATAACTTGGCTAATTTTGTGATATTTAATTCATTTTTGCAATTGTTTTTTGTAATTTAATTGCAATTTAATTTTTGCAATATATAATTATATATATATATATATATAAAATTATTTGTCTGGCTAAAAAAGTTAACATTCCACAAGATAGGACTTGGTAAGAACTGTGAGAACTACCAGGAATAGCTTACTTCTACTTTAACTACTCTTATTTTCATAAATAGTTTTATTTATATTACAAACATATAAAAATGAACCTCAAAATATCAAACTTATGGTTAACAAAAAGATGTTGAATTAGTCCTTGCAAGTGATGAAGCTGTCATCTATAACCTCTCTTCAGGGTCCCATCTTGTACCACTCTTATATCTTGATCATTTCCTTACAGAAGCTTTTGAATTGATCATTATACCTTGAATTTCTCTCTATTCTAATCAAAGCTGCCAAAAGTAATTTTCCTAAGGAGCAGGTCTAATCCTGTGTCCTTTTCCCTGCTTAATAAACTTTAGTAGTTCCCTCTTACACCCAGGATCAAATGTTAAGTCTTTATTCTGGCATTTTTACAACTTGGGCCCCTCCCTACCTTTCCAGTCCTCTTATATTTCATTCCTCTCCACATATTCTATAATCCAGCCTTCTGGGTCCACTTCCAGTTCTTCACATGATATTAAATCTCCTGACTTTGTGTTGTTTGTTTCTCATGTCTTCAATCCTCTCCCCATCTTTTCCTCTAGGTTCCCTAGCTTCCATCAAGCCTCAGCTCAAATCCTACCTTCTGTTGGGCAATCTGTTGAAGTGCCTTCCATTTATGACCTTCTCTCTGCCTCTCCTAAGCACATACCCCCTTGTATGTTGCCTTCCCCATTAGATTGTAAGTCCTTTGAAAGCAAAGACTATTCTTTTTCATCTTTGGATTCCTAGGGTTTAGAAGAAGTGCCCAGCATAGAATAAGTCCCTTAAGAAATTCTTGTTTGACTGATCACGATCACTGTGGGTTCTCAAGGAAGACTAATGAGGGGGCCTATAAATGAGCAGTGGTGGACCTCAATGTCCCGCTTCTTTGCTCAAGCTCATGCAGCCCTATTGCAAACTTACTATACAAAACAGTAAGTTCAAAGTTCACATCTGTGGGGCATCTGGATGGCAAATTGACCATTTCTTAAAAGAAGGGCTAGTGTTTGGTTGGGTTTCTCTGGTCAATTGTCAAGGAAGAATTTGCTCTGGTTATGCAGAATTCCACTTTCTACAAATGTTACATGGAGATGAATGATGATTAATGAAGGTCTACTGTTTTCTATTTATTCTTTCTTACCAAGTCTTCACATTGGGTGGCTTTTAGTCTCTTTGCTGTATCCAGGGCTGTTTCTCCACCTTGGTTGACTGGAAAAGGCAAAAACTAAATTTAAAATTGCTGCTTTGCCAAAAGTTTGAAGAGACACTGAAGTATAAAGAGCTACAAGGAGATTTAATTTTTAGTAAATTAAATTTTCTTGTCATCCTACTAGTAAGGAACAAATATTCATTTATTCAATTTTTTTTTGTCAATGTAAATATGTGCTTTTACCTATATCCACTGTTGGCTTGCTCCTCAGGAGAAGTTTCAAACATTCAGGTTTGTTATACATACTGCAATAGTGTAGAACTGTATTTCCCAGTGCAGTCTGTTTATCTAGGTTTCCACTAAAAAAAGAAAGAGATAGAAATAAAGATGGCAGAAGCCCAATTTGTCATAAAAAATGAAGTAAAAGTCAATTTATTTCCTTCCTTCCTTCCTTCCTTCCTTCCTTCCTTCCTTCCTTCCTTCCTTTTGTAAATCTATGTTTTCAGGCATTGAAGCAGCTAGGTGGCATGGTAGATTGAGTATGGAGTTCAAATTTAACCTTAGTCATATTTGCTGTGTGACTGGTCTAGTAACTTAATCTAGCTGCCTCAGTTTCCTCACCTGTAAAAGGAGGTTCATAATAGCACCTACCTTCTGGGGTTGTGGTGAAGATCAAATTAGATATTTATAAAGTTTTTGCAAATCTGAAATACTATATAAATGCTAGCTATTATCATCGGTTGTTAGGAAACAGTTAGAGGAATGCCCATTTATTTTATTATATTATATATATATATATAACAAATACCAGATAAAAAATAGGCAAGGGAGAAAGAAACTTTTCAAGATATTGGAAAAAACTCAATTTTCAGAATGGTCTAGCAGCAATCAGAATGAACAGGCAGTAGCTGTTATCCTCTTTCCTGATTAAACAGCTTCGGGTTTCCACCAAATCCGCTTATTAGCTGTGTGACCTTGGGAAAGTCAGTAGGACTGGAAAGGAGTAGCACTAGATGGCCAATTGATGTGTCTTCCAGTTCCTAGAACCATGATCCTATACTCGATTAAAGTATGAAACAAAGGTCATTAAACAAATGACCTTTTAAAGTAAAGGAAATAGAAAGATCTTTCTTGTTTTCTGGAATCCAAAGAGGGACAGGTACTTTGTAAGAAGCTATTTAAAAATATCGAACTCCTGACATGCTTTCTAAGAGGTGCTCATGTGCTACATAAACAAAGGTTTGATTATTAGTCAGAAGCTCAAGGAATGAAGTGAGAATGAATTTGTATTTTCTATTTTATAAATAAAGGGATTCTAGATGTTTCTGTCCAAGTTGGATTAAGCAAAATCGGTCTTTGTTGTTCAAATCAGTATGAAACTGGGGCTTCAATACGTCCTAGCTTAACTTTATGCTACTGGATAGTTATTGAAGAAGAGGAAATGGAGAACATCTTTTTCCAACTGTTGCTGCCATGAAATTGCCTTGCACATGGAAAGCAGTTAACATGAGCTAACAGTCTGTCTGTCTGTCAACTCTCTCTGATTAGTTGAGCTCTGGACTTTATATAATTTTTATTCATTGGTGTGATTGGAGAGGGCACAATTTTAATTTTATTATTTGTCACTCTTATTATTCTTTTAAGCTGTTATTTTTTCCTATACTTTTGTCCTTCCTGCACTAATCTCCCAGTAGTTTCCTCCACTGCCAAGGATGCCAAAGGAACATAATAAGAGCTCATTTAGCCCAATGGCTTCATTTTTTACATCACAGCATGTGACCCTGCAAAGTGAAAAGCCCAAGGTCACAAAGCAAGGTTCTTGAGCAATGAGCATTTGAACACTTCTACAAACTCAGTCCAACATACCTTCTATTACTGTACATTTCCTTCCCTTAAATTTCCTTTGACTTATGAAAATGTACTATAATTTCATTCTCATATTTTATAAAACCTTAAACATCTGCAAAGGTATTTTTCCTTTAAAGCCCTTTTATCCCTATTTTTGAGAACTGTTTAGGTCAAAAGCATTAAGGTTTTGACTCTACACTCTAAAGTCATCCCGAACAATATCCTTTCACCTCTGCCATTTTTATTTATTAGCTCAGAAAAAGTTCTTCTAAGTTCACTCGCATTATGGTGGCAAAGTGTATGGAGCATTTTCATGGCTAACAATATTCTTTGTGAATGACAAATCTGAATACTCATTTTCAACAAATCCAGTAACATGAAAATAGGCACTTATACAAAATGCTAATTTGGGGGTTGTTATCTACTTTGCAAAATGATTGTTTTTGTTACAAAAAACTTCACCTCACATTTTCAAGATGGTGAACCCTTTTTATTGAAGATAATATCTGATTTACACAAAAGTCTCCAAGGCCCAACTCTGTTACACAATGAGAGGTACATCAGTAGCCAGTGAGACTAATGGAGAGGAAAACTTCTGTTGATTTTTTTTTAAAACCCTTACTTTTTGTCTTAGAATGTACTGGTTCCAAGACAGATAAATGGTAAGGACTAGGCACCTGGAATTGTGACTTGCTCAGATTCATATCTCTAGGAAGTATCTGAAGCCAGATTTGAACTTAGGCCTGATGTTCTATCCACAGAGCCACCTAGCTGCCCCTCTGTTGATGTATTTTAAGTTAAGTCAGTATTGAAAACCAGCCATACCAGTTTTGTACAAGAAAGTCAACCAAGTGGAGAGACGTCTGGTCAGCAGTTCGGACCGCAACATGAAGGGCTGTTTCACCTGGCTCCTAAAAAGAGAAAAACAGAGATATTAGAAGGTTACTATTTCACAGAATTGTCTACAAAGCAAACCCCTTTTATCCTCTGTGACCAATAGAGTCTGTTCCAAATTTTTAAATACAGGATGTCTTACCTGTCCAGGCTCCAGTAGTGGCTCCATTAGCTCTACCCCCTCTGCATAGACTTGAATTAGTGCAAGTAAATCCCTAGATTTGATGGCCTCAAGTAGTTCATTCAACTTAGCAGATGAAGATAAACAGGTCTTCCTTGAAAACTTATGATCTACATATTTTGCAGTGATATATTCTTTACGTGCAGTCCTAAAACAAAGTAAAAGTATTTGTTATAGCATTCTGAATGAGGTTCTTTTCTAGGGAACAATAATGCGGTTGTTTTTTTTTGTGGTGGTGGTGGGGTGGTCAGAGATGGTGCTTTGCTAGACATATGATTTCACTGGAAATTTGTAGTACAGAAACTATTGATGTAGTGAGTAAGTTGATTTATATTTATAGTCTTGGAGAGTTGCTTGGGGTTACCCAATTACTTATGTAGCAGAGGCAGGACTTGATTCTAGGTATTCTTGCTCTAAGGCTGGCTTTCTATCTACCATAATGTTTTTTTTCTCAAGACTTGGTATATTATATACATGTAAACATCTCTTTCAGAAAACAGAAAAGTAGTTTTTAATGAGACAATACTATCGTTCAAACCTAGTTTCCCAATATGAAAATAATATAACTTCACAGTATACTAGATTTCTAGAGGTCTTAATATTATCTCTTCCTATTACTTAAAACAAAGCAAAATTGAATGTAGCAACTGAGGCAGGAAAAGAGCTAAATAATCAAATAGAAAAACATTAAATGGAAAACAATATGGAAAAAAACATAAAGGATGAAGCATAAACTAATCATATAAATGTGGAGCTACAAGAGACCTTAGAAAACAGTAAGTTCAACTCACTCATTTTACAGATGAGGAAATGATTTGCCCAAGGTTAGATGACGCTTATTGGGATTAGACCCACATCTCAATTCAAATTCAGGAAATTCAAACGAAATGAGATAACATATATAGAGTATTTCGTACATCTTAAAATACTATGTAAAAGCGAGCTCATTTTTATCATACTATGTTGAATCTGTGAAACATATTTTGTTGATAAAGGTATATAATGGTCTCCTTCACATGTGAAGATTAGTATGGGTGGAAGGATGTTGGTGTAGTTGAAAATGCGGCTAACAGACAGAAATCCTGTGTAGAATGTGTATACGTGAAGATTGTCCTTTTCATGACAGTTACTTTCTCTATGAAATACAGAATTATCTTGCTCCAAAAAAACCATTCTCTGTCTTTGATTACTAAAGCCCAACTCAGTCTAGTTGTAGCTACTGTTGTTTCCCAACATCTGCCACTCCTACCTGAAACGAGGTTGACACCTTTCTTTTTTTTTTATCTGAAAAATTCTAATTAATTAATTAATTAAGAATATTTTTCCATGGTTACATGAGTCATGTTCTTTCCCTCCCCTCTTCCCACTGCCCTCCCATAGCCAACAAGCAATTCCACTGGGTTTTACATGACACCTTTCTCTTCTAGGTCAGTGATGGCTGCAAAAAGGCCTGCCCTTCCCTAGGGAGCATGTGGTCCTTTCTCTTTCTCTAGTTGATCACTGGAATGTTGTGCCTTGCTGACTTTGTTCAATGGTCCATGATTTCATGAATGTCTTCTTGAAAATACTAGCTTTCAGAGTACAAGTCTCAGTCTTTTCCTGCTGTTCACAGTTGGCTGAGTTGGAAGAATTTCCCAGATGACTGAAAATATAGTCTAGTTTTCCACTGCATCTTTTGAGTATATGATTTAAGCACACTCTTCACAAGGTATAGAAAGTTTTCTTAGAAGTTAGTTTCTATATGGAAGGAAGGGCAAGTATTGGTATGTTTTGTGCACCATGAAGTACATTCTGGGGGTAAACAACACATTATTAGCGTTTTGGTAGTGAAGAGGATTCTTTGTTTGGAGGAATGTAGGAAAAACTGGTCTTTTGTTCATAAAACTTAATATCTTAAAAAAATTATACTAAAATAGATTTGTTCTCTTATTGATGAGTCGACAAACATTGAGTGCCTACTATGTGCTAGGAACTTTGCTAAGTCTAAAGATACACACAATAGTCCCTTGCCTTCAAGGAGCTTACAGTCCCTTTGGGGAGATAACATGTGTTTACACAGCTTAATAGAAAATAAGTACCAAATAAAGACTAGGGGATTTTAATGGGGGGGGGGGACCCTAACAGCTATGAAAGTCAGGAAAGGCTTCATGTATAAGGTAACACTTGAGCTGAGTGTTGAAATTGGAGATGGCTAAGAGATGGAAGTGAGATGGGAGTGCAGATGAGGCATATGGCAGCCAGTGCACAGGCATGGAAATAGGAGAGGGAGTGTCATGTGTGAATAAGTGAGGCTTGGCTTGAAAAGGGAACAATGTGTGTCCATAGATCAGAACCCATCTAAGTCTAGAATCGTGTGTCAATCTTGTCCTCATCGACTCTTATAAGTTGGCTAGAGAGGTCCTTCCTAATGTGTTCTGGGTCTTTCCACTGAAACTGTGAGGATACTATAGAACAAAGGACAGTCCATAGGCTATCCTTTATTCTCAGGATGTGCCCAGACCATCTTCTTGTTTGCTATTACATCTCTCTGTTGATATCTTTTATATCATGTTTACTGTGCTGCGGCCTACTCAGGATACTTAAAATCTTCAAGAATCTGTGATTGAAGTAGTCTTGTCAGCACTGCATACTGCACCCCTTTTCTGCCTTATTGGTGTTCATCAACTATTGAGGACCGAAAACATTTATCACCTGATTTTATGATTCAGATGTAGCATAAATGAACAGAAATAAACCTATAGTGTTTCATGTTCTTCATTTCAATTATTAATTAGATGGACTAATGGATACTATAGAAAATTCTTCAAAGAATAAATGCATACAAAGTGATGAGTGGTGAGATTGGTGAGATATAAACACCAGATTGGAGAAGATCATCATTTGGAAAAAGCACTAAATTTGGAATTCAAGCTGTAATCCCTCTAGCCAACTTATGGGAGGTTATGGAAAAAATCCACACATGATTCCAGGCATGGATGGGTTGTGATCTATGGACAACTTTGGCTTTGCAACAGACCTCTTTGTGACTTTGAACAAATCTTTATTTTTTCTAGGTCTCAGTTTCTTCATCTCTCAAATGAGAAGACTGGACCAGATGACAGAGAACATCTCAACAATGACTTGAAATGGATTCACAATGGATTCACAGGTCAGAAGAAAGATTTAGAAGTCATCTAAACATAGTTTCAAGCAGGGCTAGACCCTCTAAAAACACGGGTATTTGTCCTGCTTCTAAAAAACATACTTGTAAGTAAAGCATTGCTCATTTTATGTTGTAACAGATAACAAGAATACAATTCTACTTTATTAATAAAACACCACTGAGATAAACAGATTCTTTTAATGTTACAAATAAAATGTATAACATCCAGCATCATTTAATCAAAGCCAAATAATGAGTTCTGTATCATCAAAAGGAAATTAGAATAATACAGGCAAAATGCTTCCAATCAGACTTAACCTTATGTTTCTAAAGTTTAAAAAAATGAGACCTTTTAGGATCTGAGCCTAAGTTTGAAGCAACATCTTTGCATTGCATTTCCTTAAAAACTGAATTCTCCAGTGGAAACAAACTTGAAAACTTTTGTAGAGAAGGAAAAGAGTTGATAAATGAAAGGCAATTTAGTTTTTCAAAATTACTTACATATCACTTGAAGGAGTGGGCTTTGGTGAGGGACTGGGTAAATTCCCTTCCATAATATCATTAAAACTATTGTTTCCTACATTCTTGGCCAGCTGTAACAGAAATACAAAACAATATAGTTTTCTCCATTTCCTAATGGACTTAAATGTTACCATCATTTGTTTTTGGGAAGCCAGATGATGTATTTCCCACAACCTGTAAAATACATCTTCAATTCTTTCAACAAACATTTACTATGGACATATGGCATGTAAAGCAGTGTACCATGAGAAGCATTCAAAGACAAATAATTACTCTCTAGACTTTCAAGAAGGTCAATGGCTAGTGAGTTATATGATAGAAACACAGTTTTTCTACAAAGCAGAATGAGTTAAGTGCCTAGCAGAGGTAAAAACAAAGTATAACAAAAGGTTAAAGAACAAAAATAATTTTAACTGGGAGAGGGAACGTCAGGAAAAGCTTAACAAGAGAGATGACTGATTTGGGTCTTCATGGATGCATAAGATTCCAGCAAGTAGAGATGAGGGACAGAGAAGGTACATTCCAGGTGTAGGAAACAATATGAGCAAAGGCATAAAGGTCTAAAGGACAGGAGTTTTTCAGGAAATGGTACATACTTCATTCGATTTGGCAAGGGAAGAAGTAGGAGAAAAAGCCAAAGTTTGCTGAAGTCAAGTTTTGGATAGTTCTGATGCTAAGGAAAGAAGCTTGGATTTTTCCCAATAAGCAATGGGAAACCCCTGGAGGTTTCTGAGTAACAAGGATGTCAGGAGATCTATACATTAAGACTACTCTGCATAGGTGTAAAGGACAGGCTGTACTTAGGAGACAGTTAAAGTGGGAAGTCTGATTAGTAGGGCTATTAGAATAATCTAGGAGAGAAGCAATGAGGACTTGAATTAGAGTCATGGCAACTGGAATGCTAAGGTCAGAAAAGATGAAAGACATTGAGAAGGCAGAATTAAAAGGATACAGTGAGTAAAGAGATTAAGGGGCTTGTTGTGGACAAGGGATGGGATAGAAGTCATGATTTAATAAGGTCAAATAAAAGCACTCAGCATACTTGTCTTATATAAATGCTAATATTTCATGAATGCTTGCCTCAGGAACCAACTAATGATCTTCATTTCACAAACCTATAAGCTGAGGCTAGAGATAGGTAATTCAATTAAATAAATTTCATTTGAACTCAATTAAATGGTTATTAGATTATTAAGTGCTTATTTTGTGCAAGAAACTGCTAGGTGTTAAGGATAAAAGAGGGGAAAAAATAACAATTCTTGTCTTCAAAGAGTTTATATTCTCTTGGGCAATACAACATATACAAGGCAGCAAGGACCAATGTCTCAATAAGTACAAGTAACTTACTTAATATAAATAGAAAATATGAGAGCCTGACAGACAGACAGACAGAGACAGAAAGACAGAGAGGAGAGAGAGAGAGACAGAGAAACAGAGACAGAGAGAGAGAGGAAAAGAGGAAGGGAAGGAAGGAGGGAGAGAGAGACAAGAGACACAACAACTGGGTGGAAGGAAAAGGATCAGGAAAGTCTTGCATAAGAGGTGGCACCTGAGCTGAGCCTTGAAGAGATTCTTAGAGGCAAAAGTGAGTGAGGCATTATGAAAACATCTGGATTGAGGGTACAGGGATAGAAGGAAAAGTTATGAAACTATAACCTTAGCATACAAACTCTAGTCCATACTGGTGGTAGCTAGAATCTTATTAAACAAGGACAATTTATTTTTAGGTGTCATAAATCCCTGCATCAGCACAGAATGGCTGTCTCATTCCAGACTCATTTCTGTAAACAAACAGTGCAAGTTTCACATTTGAAATCTTTACTGATTGTGTGTGGGGTAAGGAACTCTTTGTGAAGATGTAATAAACTATTAGTTAAGGGAGCCCTGAGTGGCATTTTGGTGCTAGAATCAAAGGATGCTATTTTAATATAGATTCACCGTGATGTGATCTGTGATGAATCAGACAAGGATGCTTTAGATGTTCACCTTAGAAATGTTCCTGTAACTAGCCCTTTAAGAAATTCACTTGAGAAAGTTAAGTTACTGGGCAGAATTCCAGAAACAGTGGTGTCTGCTGCTGAATCTCCCAGATTATCTGGGTGTGTTTCACCTGGAGGTATAGAGGCATGGAATTTAGAGCTGGAAGGCATTTTAGATTACTGAATCCAATTGAAGGACTGTGATTTGCCCAAGATCACACAGTGAGTTAATAGCAGAACTAGGGCAAGAAATTAGATCCAACCTGGCCTTTAAGATGTATTTTGTCCCCAGAAACACCCATGTCCTGCTGATTTGGCCATTTAATTTACCATTAAGTTTCTTGGAATAATCAGTTCCATTAGAGGGAAAGATTATTTCCCACTGTGATTGGGAGGTTTTAGGAGGTGTCAGGTAATTATACCAGACCTAATTACTAGTCAAAGAATAGGTAGGGAATGCCAAATATCTTGATAAACATCCCAGGGCTGTATGCATCTAGGATCTGTATTGGGATGATGAAAATGTGGTTTACTGTTGGACTTGGCTTAATGTTTACCTTAAAATTGGCTCTAAAGGAATTGCTTAGGGTTGTGGAAGGGTCGGAGGAAGATTACAACTGGAAGATTTCTAAGTAATTAAAAAAATCTCTGATAACATGATAAATTTTCTCATGACTGTTTAACCTTATAAAATCTATGAACTGTGTCATCAGGTATCATACCATCTATTCCCTCAAGAAAGGATTAAAGGGAAGCGGTTTTCTGATGACTCATAAAAGAACAAGTTACTACAATGATTTAACAAGAAACTTCATATTCATATAAAACTTCCCATTAGTTAAAATAACTTATAATTGATTAAAACGATAATTCCTTCATTTAAAAATGTTTTAACACAAGGGTCTTCAATTGTGATTTATAAGATTAGGAAGCATATGAAATAATGACTTTAAAATAAATTTCTGATGTGAAATAAATTATCATATAAAAATTTAATTTGAGCATTCTAACAGAGTTTGGGAGGTTCCTAAAGGTCACTGAGATTCAAAATAGCTTGGCTAACCTTTCCACTTAGTCATGATAGTACATGCCTATTAGTGATTTACCATGCATTTTAGAGAAGGAAACTGTCAATTTTACTTAGAATACAAATTACAATGTCACTGAATATCTATATAAAATCCATTCAATTCTCTGAATAAGCTGGCAGGGAAACTTTATAAAGAAACAAAAAGTAATTTCATCTTTATGTTAATGAACTGAAATCTTTCCAAAGTATAGAAAACAACTTACCAAGAGTTCAGAAGTTCCTAATTTGTCTAATTCCAAAGACTGAATACGAGAAATATGAACCCCCATTTCCCTGTGGATTCCAGAACATTCAATACAGGTCAAAATACCCAGGTTGGTTGAAAGCCATGTGGGTTCTATAGAAAAGATTTAAAAGCACAGTAAAGCAAAATAATTTAGTGCACTGTTCATTTTGGGAGTGGGCTGATAAAATTTAAACTGAAAACAGAACCAGATGCCCATATTTTGTAGTACAGTATTATAAAAACAAGCAACTGAAAACAGTAGAAGTAGAGTGCTGGATGGGTGTTCAGATGTCATTTAGTCTAAGCCCTTCATCTTACTACTAACACAGAGAAAGGTAATGAGATTGTAAGATTTGGAATTAGGAAGATCCTTGGAAAACTTAGTCAAAGGGTTTTTAACCTGGGGTCTGTGAACTCTTTTTTTTTTTATCATTTTGACCACTCTATTATTTTATGAATTTAAAAACATTATTCTAAGAAATCTTTAAGCTTTATCAGACTGTCAGAGGGGTCTACAACACATACAAAAGATTAAGAACCTCTACTCTAGATAGGAAAACTCAGACTTCAAAAGTTGAGGTAATGATCCAAGATAACCCCAAGGACTCATTATGAAAAGTGCCATCTGCCCTCAGAGAAATAACTGATATGGTCTGAACATAGACCAAAACATACTATATTTCACTTTCTTTCTTGAGTTCTCTTTTTCAAAATGACTAATATGGAAAAATGTGTTACATTATTGCACATGTAAAATCTATATCAGATTCTCTGCAATCTCAAGGAGGGTACAGGGCAGGGAGGGAAAAAGGGGGAAAATGTGGCACAGAATTTTTTAAAATGAAGTTTAAAAGTTGTTTTTATTTGTAATTTACAAAAAAAAATTATTTAAAAGAAGTTGAAGTGACAAAATCCCACAAAAATAGAGCCAGCATCTAAACCCACTAAGAAATTCTACCCATAGTGACCTAGGAGGGTGAAGCGGCAGAGGAGGGACCAGCGCCTAGATCACCTGGCTCATTGTCCAGTGTGCTTCCACTACTTCATGCTATCTTCCCTAGTAAGTGAGGTTAAGAATTGTTTCTTAATTTAAAAAAATTATGACCATAATGAAAACCCCTTTCCCCAAAACATATTTTTATATATTAATTAGATCAGAAAAAAGATTACATGTGAAAATGCAAGTTCCCTTCTACATGTTTATGTGTATATATAAATATACATTTATATCCATACATAGTAAATTCAACATGTTACTTTCAAAGAAGTCCAGCTTGTCTGCTTTCCTCTGAATTTCCTTCAGTTTTCACTTGTGTATTTTAAAAAGTGATTTTTAATGAGTCTCTTTTCTTTATTTTTGGTAGCTCTAACATGAAAACATCTAAGAATTATGGCAAGAATTAACATGGGGGAAAAGTATATCTTAACTTGTTAGTTCGAATGCTCTTTATAAAAATATAAACACTTGCCAGAGAAAACAATTTTTAAGTGAAAGAAAACAAAACACGTCTTTTTCTATCCAACACTAAATTAGGATTGTCTAATGGTGCTTATCCTTGAGGGAAAAAAGAGAAAAGATGCTCCCCCTAAAGTTTCAGTTGTAATAAATTCTTAGAGGCCTCACAAAAGTACTTTTTCCTCCTTGCTCCACATTCCATGACAATGATGGATGGCATCGCTATTAACTGTTGTTCACAGGGGACAGGATCCTACAGCTAGCATTAACCTATAAGCTACAAGCAGCATTAACCTATCAGTCCTGGTTATGGCTTCTCAATGGAGCATCTGCCGATAAGACAGCTGTTAAGTACTGAACATAACACTTTCCAGAGGACAAAAGCCTTTTTGAAACTCCAGAGGACACAGTGACAACGGCAACCACTTTTTTCCTGGGCAGCCCCAAATTGTGATATTGTGATGAAGATGCCCCTTTTAAATACCAGACTTCTAGACAACCAGCCTTTCTTGAAGACCTGCCTTGGGGAAAGATCTCTGCTAGACACTGAGGACGATATAATTAATATTAGCTCACATTGACAATACTTTCAAGCAGACACAACACATTCTTTATCAGAAGTGAGAAGCTGAGAGTGGAAGGATTATTGTAACCATTTTGTAGATGAAGAAACTGAGAGGTGAAGTGTCTCAGTCATGGTCACACAATTAATAAATGACTATGGCTAGATTCTAATCCAAACCTCAATACTTCAGCACTTCTCTGGTCAGCTAATCTGTCAGGGGTGTGTGGGCTATCTATGTAAGATCTCTATGTCTGCCCAGGTTATACGTGGAAACAGAGAGGCGGCTAGGAAAGGACACTGAACTTGGAATTGACTTCGTTGGATTTCAGGCTTTGTCACTAAATAGGCTGATGTCCTCGACGTGTTACTTGTTTATAAAATGGGGATAATAACTATATTTTTCCCTTCACAACGTGGCTCTGAAATGAAGATTAACATATGTATGAAAGAACAAATGAATGAATAACAGAGTATTTACTGAGTATTGACTATGTGCTCCTGTGCTAAATTTTGGGGAAACAAATATAGAAGTGTAGATAGCCCCCCCAACCCCTTTGAGAAGCATACATTCTCACAGAGGAAGGCAGGGGAATATCAGCCAGTGTGGGATATTTTTTGGGGGGAAAGTTACAAAGATGGTGAGTGGATCCATAGGAATTAGGCTGACACAGTCTTTTTGATAATACAAATAGATGGGCTCTGTAACAATGAAGAGTTATTTAAATGTGCACTCCTGAGTTATTAGTAAGACAGTTTCCCCACCTTTGAAGAGTTTACAATCTTGTTGGGACTGCATATATGGAGAAATAGGAGAAGATGCCTGTATATTTGTATCTGGTGCAGAGCATGAAGCCATGTAGAAGGCAGAGGGCAATAAATGTTAAAGGAGTTGGGGGGATTCTTTGAAAGGTAATTATATTTGGGGGTGAAATAGTGAAAGCCTGGAAGCATTTCCAGGCATGAAGAATAGCACAGACAAAAAAGAAGAGGCTAGAATAATCAGGGATTCTGTAGGACACAATAAAAAGACCAGCCTTTTAAACAACTAATGACTTAGCATTCAATAGAAACAAAAAGGAAGTTCAGAAAGTTAACTCAAACTCTGGGGAAAATCCATGATAAATGGAGTTAATTGGCAGAGTCAAGACAGAAGAAATGGCTAGAATACCTGATGAGCCACAATCACAGCAGACGTCATTCCCAGGTAATCTCTGGATGTCATCAATAATGGCTTTTGTCAGGTCCTCTAAGCTGTTTTCTCCAGTACTCTGTTCTCCTCGGAAAGCCATGGTCAGTGCTTCCTCTTTGCTGTTTGTCAATACTGAGATCCATCTGTTTTAAAATAAAAAAGAGGATTTTTAAAAATTAGCATCTTCATCTTATCTTTGAACTATTTTAGATATGAACACACAGACACCCTATATGGTATAGTAGGAAAAAGAAAAAAATCCACTGAATCAGGAGTCAGATGAGCTGGGTTCAAATCTTGACTCTTAAGAATTTTTATCTCTGTGGCACTGAACAAGTTGCATAACAGTTTCCTTACCTGTAAAATGGAAGGGTTGAACTAAATGCCCCTTCTAGTTCTAAATTTCTGAACCTGTAATCCTATGACAAAAGGCTTCCAAAATGAGAAAGGAAAAGTTCAGAGAGAAAAAAGGGGAAAAATTGAAAAAAAGACAACAATAAAAATTAAGATAACTGCTGAGGAGGAAACTGAAAGAAGAGAGATTGAATAAAGAAGTGAAAATGACAGAAACATGAAACTAAAAATAATTTTTAGAAAACTAGGTTCAAGGAGACATATACCACAAATGTCTTTTTGCTTTAGCTCTTCACAGGTAAAAATGGAATAGCTTCACTTGTGTTATTTACCTCCCATAATCACTGTAAGGACTAAAGTGAGGTAATGTGCATTAATTATGCTGTAACTGGGAAGGGAATGACAAATAGAAGATATCATTCTAATCATCTGGAGAGGTGAAGGTAGTGATTCTAGCACACAGGTCAAAGCCTGATGAGTGTATAGTATTATGAAAAAACCCAAGGATTATAGGCTTGGAGTTTTCAAGGAACCTAGTCATTTTACCTATTTGGCTTTCAATTTCCTTATCTTATCCTAATAGTGCTGGCCTATAATCTCCAGGGTCCACATTAGTGCTAACATTCTACTTTATTATTTTGCAAAAAGGGTTCATTCAGCAATAAGCTGAGAAGGAAATGGTTAGCAAAGGAGAGAGAAGATAGAACAAGTAGAGTCAGGGACTAAAAACCAGGTTCTTAGGAAGATAATACTCCTTAAATTCCTCATTTTCCAGGATCTATCTTTTGTACATATTACATTCTATGCAACCTACCTCACAGGCTACATGCTTTCTTATTCCCAACAAATTGCTAATTCCTTAAGAGCAGAAGCTGTCTTTTATCTTTGTATTTTTCTCCAACAATTAGCATAGTACTTGGTATATAGTAGAGCTTAATGAATGATTCCAAGAGTTGTTTGGAGGAAAGAACTTTAGAAAACTCAAGAAACAATAGGAAAAGTATAATCATTATCTTTAAAAAGCAATTGTGTATGTCTTATTCATGATATTATACTATAAGCAAAAGAGTGAACTACTTTTGTCAATCTCTTTAAAAGAATCAGTTGTAAAGCTCTTCGAAGACAGGAACTGTGTCTTATTTTAGCTTAGTTACCCCAACATCTAGCATAGTGCCTTGCACACAATAGTAGCAACAGAAATAGAAGTAAAGAGCAGTTAGAAATAAAGACAAAAAAACCACAGAGAAAGCACTTACTCTTTTTTCCATTCACTCAAATATTCATAAATGTCTATTAAGGTTAATAAGGATCAGGCTAATTATAAAGATTCAGAAATCTTCAAAATTATAATTTGTATTCAATAAATAGTTACTCCTTTGTCCTAAAATAAAGATTTGCTTTTTATTATTGTGTTTATGTAATCGATATACGAATCCATTTTCCTGCTAATTTTTAGGAGTGTGGGACAATGAACCAAACTGCTGATTCCTTAACTGAATGACAAGTCATGGTATTCCTAGAAAAAAGACTGACCAAGAGGTCAGAGGGACTAGGTTTAAAACTCATCTCTCTTCTGGCTACTATGCAACATGAATCAAATTTTTAACCTTTTTGGGTGTAATGTATAAACTGATGGGGTTAGACCACATGATCTCTAATTTCAGTCGTAAATCCTGTGATGAGGAAGAGGGCTTCCCTTCCACTGTTAGCATCTCATACTTGGTTTCAAGAGTTGCAAATCATGTTTTATACTCTAGGTGGCAATCTCTTTCAGCTCACTGCTACAAACGCAACCAACAGACTTAAAACAAGCAATTCTTCCTTTAGTTGAAGAAACAGCACACTGAGGGGAGCGATGGGCATATTTCAGAACTTCTGGAGTGAGTCATCTTGTTATCATCACTTAATGTCCAATTGGGAAGCATCTGACAGGGCAACTTAAACTTCAGAGCTTAAACTTGAGTTGAGTTTTTTTTTTTTGCTGAGGTTTCAATGAATGCATTTATTAATCTATGCATGAAATTTCATTGGGAACTACTTGGAAAACTAGACTTTCCATCTTAATTAAAGTCCATGGTTAGTATAGTGGATGGTAGTTCATACCTCCTAGGCTTTAGAGCTGGAAGGGAAATTGGAGAATTATTTTGTTCCTAGTCCTCTCATTCTAAAACTCAAGAAACTGAATTCCCTGGTTTAAGGGATTTGTCCAAGGTCATAAAGGAAGTAAGATTTGAACTTAGTCCTCTTGATTGCAAAATTATTGCTGTGTCTAATGTTCCAAATCAAAACTAAATTTGGGTTAATGATATAAAGGAAAGTGGGGAAAGGAGAAGGGGAGAAGATACACAGACAGACAGACAGACAAATAAAGAAACAGAGAGTCTGTCTGTCTGTGTCTATGTCTGCATGCACTATTCTAGTGGAAATATAGGTTTCAAAAAGCCCCCATGCGAAAAGTAAGAATGAGTAACTTTTCTTCCTTTGACTGGAGCTAGTACAGAATTCCTGGACAAAGAGAGAAATCTGAGTCTAAATGCAACAAACACTTTGGGGCTAGATACTCTTAGGGATCTGAGATAGAAAAATAAAAATTACTTAGTCTTTGCTGTCAAGAATCTTACGTTCTCCTGGAATGGAGACATAACTTATTTTACTTACTTGCTATTCTAGATCTAGAAGGGTGGGGAGAAGAGGAGGTTTCAAAAGAATCACTGGATTGGAATGGACTGAAGACCGTCATCTACTCCAACTTCCCATTCAATATTAGAACCTCTTCTACTTAAAGGTTCTGTCACTTAGTACCCATGGGAGTCTGGGCTAGACACTTTACTTTTCTAGGTTCCAGTTTTGTGGAATAGATTAGAAAGAGATGACCTTTAATTTACTAATTCTAAAATCAAAATCTTAGACTGGTATATTCAATTACCTAGCCTCTGTTACAGCATTTCTAGTGATGGAGAGTTTACCATCTAAAATAAGACCTTGTTCCCCAAGTACTTATATTAGAATCTTGTTGAGAAGATAGGAAATGAACATCTGAAATACTTAAATAACAATGCAAGGAAGGACAAGATTATTTGTAGAAATGCACCATTACTGGGACAGGTAGGTGGCCAAATGGATAGAAAGTCAGTCCTGGAGGTCCTGGGGTAAACTCTGACATTAGACAATTTCTAGCTGTGTGACCCTGGACAAGTCACTTAACCATTGTCTAGCACTTAACATTCTTTTGCCTTGGAATCAATACATCTTTTAGGGTTATTAAAAAAGAAAAAAAAAGAAATTCACTATTACTGATAGTAAGAAGTGGGCACATAATAGATGCTAAATAAATACTCATTGCTTTGATTTCAAACATTCAGAGAAGGATGGGTTGGCTCAGGAAGGGAATTTAAGAGATCGTTTTTTTTTCAGGCCTTTTCTTCCCTTTTCTCTAATGACTAAATTCTCTTAATGCATCCTCTAAAAAGTTCTGTATATCTCACTTGCGTTTAAAAGATTATAAATTTGATATTAAAGCCCCGACATAACCAATTAAATTTGCTCTGCAACTATTTTATAGATATATTAGTTTCAAAGCATATGATATTAAAACTTAAAAAAAATCATTCCTGCTATTAGGTATCAGACTTGCAAGGGAACTTGGAGATTGTGTAATCTAATTCTTCCCTTTTACAAATAAAGACATTGAAGGTTACAAAGGCAAAGTGATTGCCCAAGGTCACATAGGCATATCTGGCAGAGCTGAGATCTGAACCTAAGTCTGCAAATACAGTGCTTGTTTTACTATACCATTTTGGGCAACAATTATCTACTGAATGAATGAATATATGAATGAAAAGGGCAAGAAGAAGGGAGGTTACATAATGTGGGAAAAGGAGGCACACAGGAAGTTCTGGAATGATTTTCACCCACTCAGCTATGGGGGAAGAAAAAGAAGTCGGCTGCTTTGCTACCCACCTCCAATTCCAAAGCACCAAAGATGTGTGGGAAGTTATGGGGGATGTTAATAGGGGTAAAATAAGAAGAGGCCAAGAAACAAAAGGAAGAAAAACTTAGGGTTCATTAACTTTTTGAATGATAATTAAACAGAAAAGGAAGTAGAAGATCTGGAATAGTTTCTTTTTAAAAAGTCAGGAATTGTGTTTTAAAAATTTCACAAAGGGAATAGACAAATAGAATGAGAAAGAAAAGAAGACAATCTGTTCTGAGGCCCAGCACAGGGTTCAATAAATGATTGCTGACTGGTTATGAGGAAAAGAAAGAAAATGGAGGAGTCATGTAAGAATAGGGATAGCAAAAATGCAAAGATCTGTTGAGTAGGTACAGTTTTAGCACTTCAAATTTTGAAGGGACTTCAACTAGGCAACTAGTCCAAAGAATCTATCCACAACAGTATACTATCAAAATGGTCCTCCAGATTCTGCATGAAGACTACTGATAGGGAATTTACTTTGCCTGGAAACACCTTTGAACAGCTCTTACTTGTACTTGGAGCTCCCTTGAGATTAGTGGTGTGTGTGGAGAGAGGTGGGAGAAGGAGAGGGAGAGGGAGAGAGAGAGAGAGAGGGAGCGGGAGAGGGAGCGGGAGAGAGAGAGAGAGAGAGAGAGAAAGAGAAAGAGAGAGAGAGAGAGAGAGAGAGAGAGAGAGAGAGAGAGAGAGAGAGAGAGAGAGAGAGAGAGAGGGAGAGGGGGGGGGGAAATGATAAAGTAGGAGAAAGGAAGAGAACATGGGAAAGAGAAAAAAAAGAGATGAATGAAGAGGGTGAGAAAACTAGGACAAAAGAGAAGAGTTAAATGGAGAAAGAGAGAAAGAAAAATGGAGGAAGATGATAGCTTAGGAAGTTAGTTTCCTATGAAACTATGGAGAGAAAAAAGTTATATGATCTGGCTAATCTTGACTCAGGAAACATTCTTTCTTTGGTGTTTTTCATAAGAAGTGAACATTTTTAAAAGACTATAATGATTCAAGGTTTGTTGTTATTAAGCTCCCAGCATTAGCTCAAATTCCTTCCTTTCTCACTTCTAGTTAATACACAGTATAGGAAAAACCAGTGAAGTGAAAAAGTAAAAGTCTTTAGAAAGGTTTTCCTATTAATTATTATGTTGTCAGTCATGACGCATTTTTAATTGCTTACTAGATGTGTATACAAAAAAAGGCAAAAACATTCCCTGCCCTTAAGGAGTTCACAAGTTAAGGAGGGAGATAATATGCAAGTAACTAGATATCTAGAAGACTCTCAAAGAATGGAGAGAAGGTAATGTCAGAAGGGAAGGCACTAGAGGCTAAAAGAACTGGGAAAGTCCTCATGATTTGAATTATGTCTTGAAGGAAGCCCAGGAATCCAAGAGGATGGAGTAAAGAGAGAAAGCTCCAGTATGGAGGACAGCCAGTATAGAGGCAATGAGAGAGGAGATGGAGCTCTTGTTTGAAAAGCTGCAAGTAAGCCTGTGTGGAGGGGAGAAAGTGTGACTGAAGCTAGAAAAAGAGGAAGAAGACAATTTATGAAGATTATCATACGGCAGGGCATGGTTTGTATTTAGTTTGGCTTATTGCCCTGGTTGTTTTTCTTTGATTTTTACAGTTGCACTCTTAGAAGCATCTTGTTCAGTTCCATAGTATGCTGTGCATTCAATACATTAAAAGCACATTACATCTTGTTTTTTTGAGGTATATTTTGTCCAGATTATTTTAAATGGAATATAAGCACTACTCTTTTCATATATTTAATGTTCTAGCCAAATTGGAGTATCACTAAACCCTGATTTTTTAATTGGCTTAAAACAAATAAAAACACCCAAAAACTTCCTCTTTTTTTGTAAATCTTAAGCCAAATTTACTGCAAGTATACATATATAACACACACACACACACATATTACATGCATATGTGAAAGATGGAATATGACTGTTCTTTTCTTTTATTCAATTGTGACTAGGCTGTTTGGATCATGTGTCTTAAAAAAGGAGGGATTGGATTGGATAATTTCTAAGATCTCTTTAAACTCAAATATTCTAAGATGTGGAAACTGTGGGCTTTGTAAATGGTGGCAGCAGACTAAAATGATGGACAACCTTTATGGACTACTGGTCTTGATCTGTTTAGGGAAATGACGAATAGACAGCAAATTCTTTGAAGTAAGATCCTGTCTTCCTGGTCGTCTGCACCTCTAGAATGGTGTTGAGTGCACAGGGAGCACTCAATAGCTGTTGACCAAAATAAAATAAAAAACAAACCCAACCTAATCCCCCAAACCACAAACATTCTGATGATGAATGATATGGGCAAGTACTTGGCACTTTAAAGGAAATTTCAAACATAAGTTCTAATAGAATGGAAGCTCTTTTGAGAAAGGGAACTATTTACTTGCTTGTCTTATTATGCCAAGAGACTTCTATAGAAGTAGGAGATGAATAAGTGTTTTTGGAATTGAAAAGTCTTCTACAAATTCATGGTATTTTGTTATTAATTAATTCATAGTTCTGTGAATTTCTTTCTTTCTTTCTTTCTTTCTTTCTTTCTTTCTTTCTTTCTTTCTTTCTTTCTTTCTTTCTTTCTTTCTTTCTTTCTTTCTTTCTTTCTTTCTTTCTTTCTTTCTTTCTTTCTTTCTTTCTTTCTTTCTTTCTTTCTTTCTTTCTTTCTTTCTTTCTTTCTTTCTTTCTTTCCATGTTTTTGCTCATCTTTTCTTCTTAACCCTACTAAAATCCAAGCCTTCCTTTAAGACCTGTTCAAGGAGGCACCAACTGCATGAAGTCATATATTCTCTTGTTTCTAACCCATAAGCTAGAAATGATCTTTTGTTTCCCATCAGAGCTTTCTTTATGACTATGTACTTAGTATATTCTTATTTCCTCTTTAACTATAAACTTCAGGGAAGCAAGGAGTGTATTTTTTGCATCTTCCAGTTCTTAGGGAAGGGTCTTACATAGAGGAGGTACTGAATACTTGTTTGCTTTCTTTAATTTTTTACCAAATGCTTCAAATTATCATTTAAAAAAATACTCACGCAACATAGTCTTGCTCATCTTCTGCTTGAAAGTGATAAGTTCTATTATCTAAAAGTACAAAAAATAATAATATTGAAAAACTTTATGAACTTTTCATTGTACATCATAATCTAAAAGATACAATAATTGGCTACTATTTTTAGTTATTGGTTTTGGATTCATTGTCTTAGTTTGATAACGTTTTGAATGATACAAATTCTACTCAGTCATCTGTCCTCTAAAGAATAAAATCCAAACAAATGCCACATATAATCTAACATATTTCCAGATATTTTTGTAAGAAATAAAGAATGACTTCCTGTTGATTCAATTCTTTTCCACTTCCACTTTCAATTTTTTTTAATTGCACTTCCTTTCCTTCAAAAAGAAATCATTCCTCCCACAGCCTTCTGCTCATCTTGGATATTAAATTCTCATAAAACTATAATATGCAGGCAGACCTACTGCACCTTAGAGAAGCCTAAGAAAAGTATAGTTGCTACTGATGAAAGACAGTTGCTTTGAGGAAGACTTAAACCCTTTCCCAAAGAATTATTTTAAATCAGTTAAAGGAAGATGCTGAAGGCTTTGTAAGCAGGCTTGCAAAGAGTCACAGAAGCAGTTTGTTGTTGCTTCAGTGGTGCCAAAGCAATTCCCTGTAGTATAGAATTTACTGTGCTTCTTAAGGTACTCCTAAATCTAGAAGGTGGGTGGGGTGTGTTGTGACTATGTTGCAATTTTAAAGTATAAATTCTTAATAGCATAGGTGATCAATAAATTCCTTGGTCAACTGAAACACAAGTTAACTCCAGAGGAAGCATGACATACCGCATGGGACCTTAGATTTGAAGCCAGAGTTTAAATCTATCTCAGTTCTTTGTAGTTGTGTGACTGTAGGCAAGTCACTTAAAGGTTCTGTCCCTCAGTTTCTTCATCTGTAAAATGGGGGAGGGACTAGACATGTTGGCTTCTAAGATCCCCTTTCCAGTTCTACTGTCCCCATAATCCTGTGATCTTGGACCAGCCACATCACATACTCAATTGCCTAAGCATAGCAGAAGGGCTATGGGTGGTACAGGGAGTTTTCTTGATTGAAGTTTTCAATACCAGTGAAATCCCAGATTCAAACAACAACAAAAAACAAACCCCTTCAACTCCAGGAAAAATAATATAGCAATAGGATTATGGAATTTAGAGCTGGAAGGTAGCTCAGAGATTGTTTAGTATAAGTTGTTCATTTTATAGAAGATAAAATGCAGGCTCAGAAGGAAAACAACTTATGACTGTGCTCACAAAGATAGCAAGGAGCAAAGCTGGAATTCATGATAAATTTCCCTTACTTCCAATCCAGGTCTTTCCCATATAAATTCTTTATGTAAAGAAAAAACTGATCATACTATTAAACTAAATGCTTAGTCCAAAATTCTGATGCCATTGAATTTTAGAAGAAAAATAAAACCATTTCTTTCAAAAAATTTTAAACTCTTAATTTCCATCTTTAGAATCAATACTGTATATTGGTTCCAAGGCATAACAGCTGTGAAGGCTAGACAATGGGGGTTAAGTGACTTGTCTAGGTCACAAAGGTAGGAAATGTTGGAGGCCAGATGTGAACCCAGGACCTCATCTCTAGACCTGACTTTCAATCCACTGAACCACCCAGCCTCTGCCAATAAACTACTTCTAAAGGGCATGAAAATATTTTTTTTTGAGGGTAGCTGCACTGAAAATGTTATTGGCCACTGAATGGTCCTACTTCCTTGGGTTTGAAGTCAATTTGGAAAGAGCAAAGATACTTGAGGTGAAAAGCTAGGTGCCTACTGTTAATCTTGAGTTATCTTGCCATTTTTTCTTTGCAAAAGGAACCACTGCAGGGTAGGTTAAAAATAGACTGTAAAGGGAGTGGA
Source organism: Monodelphis domestica (assembly GCF_027887165.1). Lineage (NCBI taxonomy): Eukaryota > Metazoa > Chordata > Mammalia > Didelphimorphia > Didelphidae > Monodelphis > Monodelphis domestica. Next base: position 128,694,074 of record NC_077229.1, on the reverse strand, counting down.
CTTGGGTCTGAATCTCTGATCGGTATCTTCTGCAAGTTTTTGAAATGCTTTGGGTTTAGAAAAATGGTGCAAACTGGATTACAGCACAGGTGTCAAACATGCTTCCCACTGCATTTCCAAATGTGGCTGAACCAGATGAATATGTAAAATGGAAAAGGTTTAAAAAAATGGAAAAGATAAAAAAAAAAACCATGGAACATGGATAGCTTTAATTTGTGGTTTTCTAAGTCAACAATCATCCTTATGACAGTTCAGTGGCTAGTTTCTATTTGACTTTGCTACCCCTGCTTAGATGACTTCTAAGCTTCCTCCATATTCTAATTCCTAAGATCCTATGAATCCTATGGAATCTATTGTACTTGATAATTCATTCCAGGACTAAAACACATGAGTAACAAACTAAGCACCACAATCTAGAGAGGAAAGAAACAGCCAACTGTAAACAGAGCAATTGTAAATTCTGGGATAGGTACTATGGAACCCCCTTTTCTTGAAGGATTGTAACAATTGGTTAGGAGTTTATCCCTTTGGGCTTCTTCTGGTATGGTATAAGCTAGAGGGAAGAAGATGCATTATATATTAGCTTCCCTCAAGGTAAAAAAGCATGTTAGAGATGAAAGAGTCCTTCAAATCTAGAATGTTATAGAAAGGGGTGGGGGAGGGAACAAGCAAGATTTAATATAATTTTATTTAACAATTAATGATTATAATGATATTTATTATATATCACTATACTATATTTTATGATACTATTATTGTAATAATTAATGATATTTAATTATTAAATAATATGATTATTATAATTAATTATAATTATAAATAATAATAAAATAATTATAATTAATTAATTAAGAAAATGTACCAGGAACAGTGCAAAGTGATTTACATATATTACCTCATTTTTTCCCCTCTACAACAACCTTCTGACGCAGCTGCTCAGTTCCATTTTATAGTTGAGTACACTGAGGCAGACAAAGGTTAAGTGGCTTGCCCAGGATCACAGAGCTGGCAAGTGTCTGAGGCCAAATTTGAACTCAGATTTTCCTGACTCGAGGTCCAGTGCTCTCTCTATTGCATCATCTTGCTAGAATGTTAGAAGTGGAAGGAACCTTATAATATAGAATGCTGGAACTGTAGACTGCAGAATGTTGGAGCTACAAGAAACCTTAGAACATAGTTTGAGATAAAGATTTCTGAGTTTATCTAGACCAACCTCCTCATTTTACAAAGAAAGGAACTGAAGCTGAGGTACTGTGATTGCCTTAAGATCACCTAGTAAGCTGGAGGTATAGACAGTACTAAAAAGGAGGCTTCCTGGTTATCAAGCCAAAATTCCTTTCATTAAACCTGGGATTCTTAAAGATTTTTTTTGTCCCATGAAACTCTCTGGTAGTCTGGTGAAGTCTATGAATCCCTTGTCTTAGTATAAAATACAAAGAAATATCATAGTGAACATATTACATTATCTTTTATAATATTAAATATATTATGTTAAAAACACTTTTATTTTTAAGTCTAGTTTCAAAGCACAATCCTATGCTGATTTTCACTCTTTTAAAGAAAAAAATATTCTTAGCACTTAATATGGTGCCTGGAAGGAGTAAGTAATGGATAATTACTGATTGATTTTTTAATATGATTGATTTATATCTGGATTTTATTCTACTGTTTAGGTCAAAATATACTACTCTCCAATATTTGTGGTTGCCACTGATGTTGGAGAAAGTTATGCCCATCCATCAGCAGATGACCTAATATATGAATTATGATAGTAAATCTAATTGATCTCCAGAGTGTTTCATCTATTGGAATGCAAATGAATTACCAGAGTAATAACTTTAAGGACACTTGGTTAGTAAAAACAGCTGCTAAAAAATCCTAACACAGGGATATGTAACATGTCACAAATCACAATTACTAATTTAGAGGGGGGAAAAAGTACATACGTGATATCAGGTCAAAAGACTTTTTATCTTCAGCATTGGGTTTCACCTGGCAAGTGAGTAGGTTCAGTTTTGCTGGTTGCCTGTTGGACTAGAAAAAAAGAAAAACATGTTGTTTCCAAAGACCTCAAATATGTCTCACGAAATGGTGCTCACTGTCTCATTATCTGTCTGTTTGTATCTCTCCAAGTAGAAGCTAGGCATTATTGTTGATACTTGTATTGTTGTGATTCATTTTGGGAAAGCCACATACTCTACTCTGCGAGCTTGCTTCCCTACAAATAGTGATTTGGTTAAGTCTTGTCATTTATCCCACATAAATTTCTTTAAGTAATTAAATGCCTGAATGAGTTCTCTATAAGTGAAAGTAATTAATTTAGTGATAAAGCAGAATGGAAATGGGAATAATTCGTGTCTGCTTTGAATTAAGACTGCATCAAACTAAGTTTTTATGTTTAAAACATTTGTTTTTATGACTCAGGAAAATCCTGGTGAAAAGCATTAAGATTGCATAAATCTGGTACATTCAACACAGTATGATATCTCATCAATCATAATAATTAGCAAATAATTAATCTTTTCTGTTAGCCCCCTGGTAATTATCAATTTAATTTGGAAAGGAAATAAAGTCAAGTTTTCTTAGAAAAACCAGAATAGAACAATGATTGGCCTGAAATCACTGTTTATTGAATTCTTTTGTCACATATCTTTGAATTACTGTAGAGAGAAAGAAAAAGGGAAAAAATGGAGGAAAAGTTTAAAATGAATAGGAAAGTTGCTATTTTATCACTAGACATTTATTTCTTTGAAAAATTTTGGAATTAAAAAATTTGAAGCTTTGCTGTTAAAATAAGGAACTATATTTTTGATAATGTAAAATGTTCAAATTATATTAAAATCTTTTAACTCAAATGGTTTGGCTCACTTCTTAGAGGTATAGCTTTGCTTTCTTCTACTGAATTATAGCCATGTTCTACAGAGAAAAGACACTATGCACTGGCTGCATCCATACATGGGAAAACATTTAATTCTGCTTCAGTAAGAGGTCTGGAAAGAAACCAAACACCACCTTCCAAAAAAAAAACAGGACCTGTAATTTAGTCCTTCTGCCCATAGGTGGCATTAGTGTGCGATAGCTACCTAGTTTTTAACATGTAAAACATGTTAAAATGTTGAAAAAAAAAGGCCAGGTGCTAGAGATCAGCATATTTTTCATATTTTTCTCTCATCAGTTACAAAAATCATTAAAACTCTTTATTAATCCAAGAAACTTAAAGCTAACGGTCAGAACACGACCAAAAAGAATGCTGTATGAGAAGTCAGAGAACTTGGGTTAAAAACACTGAGAAAACTATTTATTATTTACATGAACCTTGGAAAACTACTTAATTGCTCTGAGTCTCAGTTTTCCCATCTGTAAAAATGAGGTGATTGGACTAGATGGACATCTAAGGCCATCTTCCAGCTCTAAATTGTTGATCCTAAATTCCCAAATATATTTTAGTGTCTCTGTTATTCATTTAAAATTTTTCCTTTGTGAACTCATTCAATCATGATTTAGAAAAGCAGAAGTCGTTCCTTTTGGAAATTTTGTGCTTAACCTTCAGACTCATTCAATGTCAAAGAACCCCAGGAGGCTTCTCTCTTAGAAGCCAATTTTTTCTATTCTTTTTCTCAGCTCCAAATGGCCTATTCATATTATCTAGGGCATCTTAGCTAATCAGGCAAAGTCTTTAATTTGCTTTTTCAACTTTTGGCTGCCTGAGTTTCTACAGCTTCCCATACCCTGTAAGAGAGAGGGGAAAATGAAAGCAAATCTTATCCCTGAAAGGACAGTACTGGGTCCTCCAACATCCCTTTTCTTCCAGCTTTTCTGTTCCTCCTAATCTTCACTCTCAAAGTTCTTTAAAAATTGTCCAGCTATAAGACAGTAGCATTTTTTGTACAGAAAGAGACATGTATTTTCTGTGCTTGAGGATTTTACAGAGCAATGCAGTGACAGAGCCTCTCTAGCTGTAACTAAATGCTAATACATTCACAAAATTGAGTGAGTTAAAATTCATATGAACATGACTCTTTTTGTCCCAGCTCAAATTTATTGGTACACCTAATCCTTGATCTCTTGCTTGACCATTTGTCTTCTGGGTCAAGTTGATGTCATATTTTCAATGTGTTTTTTCCAGATCCTGGAATGATTCTGACCCTTGGGTTTTGTTGTTGAAATATCATGATAACTGAGTAGGTTTCTTTATTAATTTTCAGAAAATCTTATTAATGTTTCATACAGTTTGGCTTTAGGGTGAACTTGGACTTTAAATAAATAAACCACTTTTGGAAGGATAAGCATTCACCAGTAACCACTTTTGAAGATTCTGATTTTGGTCTCAAACTCTTTCCACCATGCTTTGTTCTAAAAATATAACGGTGATGGGAACAGCTAGGTAGCACGGTGGATATTATGCCAAGCCTGGAGCTGGGAGGCCCTGGGCTCAAATTTGTCCTCAGATACTTCCTCACTGTGTAACCTTGGGCAATTAACTTAAACCTGACTGCCTAAAAAAAAAAAATCACACACATATATGTATATGTACATATATGTATGTATTCATCTCTCTAAAATGGTGGTGACTAATTTTCTATAGGGATGTTTGAGTTGGACTAACACTACAGAGAATATTCAACATCTAACTCAGTGAGCTATTAGAGAGCACCACAATGGGAAGAGAACTGAATGGGGAACTTCAGGAGACTTCTGGCTGGAACTTCAGCTAGCAGTATCACGTGGAACAAGTCATGCAATTTCCTTCTCAATTTCCTTATTTGTAAAATGGGGATAATATCTGCTCTGTCATTCTAGGATTCATGGCAATAGGTCAAACAAGGAAACAGACATGAAAGTGTTTAAAAAATATATAACAGTAAACTAATGTAACATAATTCTGTTACACAATATCACATACTATCCCCCTGAAGACTTTTTAAACATTAAAGCACTAGGCAAACAGAAAGGCTTTAGAACAATGATTTAAGGCAATCCCCTGGTAGCCTCACTGAGCAGGGTGTTGTGACTATCAGGATATCCAAGATGAGTGTGAGTGGAATGGCTGCTTTAAACGGGGCAAAGGAGAATAGTTTTGAAAACAGACAAAATTTCAAGCCAACAAAAACAGTTGCACACATTTTGGAAAGAGCAGCTTCATTTGAAAGACTGTGGCGAGGAAGGAGCTAGTCCTTCAGCCAATGCTCCGGGTATATTTGGAACCCGAGGACCAAAGACCCTAAAAGTTTCTGTAGTAGTTAACAGTCTCAGGTCCAGGTTTTAAAGATGAAGAAATCAATGGTCACACAATATTCTTTTCCACTAGCAACATCCCTGTATGTAAATAGGGATAACTCCAATAGTTTCCAACTATGAATCATGATACCTGAGACCCTGTCACACACAGGAAACAATCCACTTTCATTCAGTTACTGGTGAGACCACAATTGGGAATATGTTATGTCCTGTCTGGGAAGCCACATTTTAATAGCAGTGCTGAAAACTGGAGGAGATCAAGATTCTTGGAATCTCAGAGTTGGAAGGGACCATGGAGATGATTAAAGGGATGGAACTTAGGAATGCTGAAGACAGATTAAAGGAGTTATTTGGTCTAGAAAAAAAGAGAGTGGAGGGGCCACAATAATCAAGCTGGTAAAGAGTTACAAGAACATAGCCAAGCAGCTGTTTTCCATATGAGGAGAGCTGCAAAAAAATGCCTTCGAATGGCAGTAGGTTGACATAAGAAGGCACTTCCTAAAGTTAAGGGTGAGACCCATGAGGAAGAAGCTGCAGCTTTTGAGAAGAGGAAATTGAAATCTGAATGTCTCCGATTTTAAATATGCTAAACAATTCATGTCAGGGTTTTGGTTTAAGGGGATAACCCTCCCACTTCTTTGAGCCTACCTTACCCCCACCTCCAACCCTCATGCTTAGAGTATGGATTTTTAACTGGAGATCTACTAAAGACTCCTAAGGGTTTTGGAGTATGTGAACTTGGATGAGAAAAAAAAATCTTTATTTTTATTAATCTCTAAATGAAATTGGCTATTTCTCTTAATTATGTAATGAGGCAAAAAATCAGAGTATGATTAACATTTCTGATGTTGCTACTAATAGAAATCACCAATATTTTCATCTCTCATTACAGTTACTACAGCTATCTTGAAATACTACTTATGCTCATCGCTACTTTAAAATTCTTACAATTATTAGACCTATTGTTAGACTCCATATGATTATAGTCTTCTCTACATGCTATAAAATTTTCTAATGTGGCTGTTTTCCTTTGCAATTATAATGCATTTAAAAACATAATCCTCAATGACACATGTAAAACCCAGGGGAATTGCACACCAGCTATGGGAGGGGTTTGGGAAGGGGAGGGAAAGAACATGAATCTTGTAACCATGGAAAAATATTCTGAATCAACTAATTAAATAAAAGTAAAAAAATAAAAACATAATGCTGAAGAGGAGGGATAGACCCCCAAAGGGATCTGTGACATCAAAGAGAGTAAGAATCTGAGTTAGGAGAACTTCAGAAACCATCTAGTACATGCCACCTGAAAAGAATTCTCTTTTACAATATGACCACCAGATAAGTGCTCATCTAGTGTCAAACTTAAAAGTGCTCCAAGAACTGGGAAAGGGCAGCTAGGTGGCACAGTGAATAGAATGTCAGGCCCGCAGTTGGGAAGACATCTTTTTGAACTCAAATCTGGCTTCAGACACTTCTAGCTGTGTGACCCTGGACAAGTCATTTAACCCTGTTAGCCTCAGTTTCCTAATCTGTCACATGAGCTGGAGAAGAAAATGGTAAACCACTTCAGTAGCTTTGCCAAAAAAAACAAAAAAAAAACCAATTGGAGTCAGGAAGAGTTGGACAGGGTTGAAAAAAAGCATAATAAGGGATTTGGAATCCTGAGGCCACTCATCCTACTTTGGACAGTATTAATGGTTAAGAAATTTTTTCTCTTACAGGGAGCATAAATCTCCCTCTGTGTAATTTCTACCCATTGCCCCTAAGCTTTACCTTCAGGGGCAGAAAAACAAGTAAGATAAGTTGAAGCCCTGCCTAACTCTAATGCTTTTATTTTAAATGTTTCTATTACTCTTAACAAAATTAAACACCATCTCGAAAAGAGATTATTATCAGGTCAATCTTCTCTTACCCACCATTTCAGAAGGATGAAACAAAGTCCTTGTCTCTCATCTGAGAACAGATTATTCAAAACACAATGGTTCAAAATTGACTAGAAAAAAGAACTCTCTAAAAACATGCTAAGTTATTCTGTGACTGACACACAACTTCAATAAGGATGGCGTATGATATTTATTCACTCAGAAGTTTGTCAAGTCCACTGAACTGAATTTAAAATTATCACGCCAACAATGAACTTCATTTGACTTGGCATGCTGTCAACATGTAACTGCCTTTCTACCAAATAATCTGCTACTTGAGTCATCGAGGTACACACTGACACGTTGAGAGTCATTCTATTCTACTGGAAAAAAACCCACAGATTGGAGAGCTCGGAGACATGGGTTCCACTCCCAGCTCTGCTCCACCGGTTATGTGTCTGGCCTTGGCAAGCTATTTTACTTTTCACTTCTGTGGAAATCATCTCCGAAAATCAGGGCTTCCAACACAGCAACAGATTTGGAGTTACAGGATTTTCATTCAAATTCTAGCTCTCCCACAAACTATACGAACTAAGAAAGCGATGTAGGCTCTCTGCAATGTCAGTTTTCTCATCTGTAGAATGAAAGGGTCGAACTAGATGATCTTTGAGGTCTTTTCCAAGTTTAAATCTCTGATTCTTTCTCTAAAAGATCTGGGGCCTTTTTAGCTTTCTCATTACAGTATGGTTTTATAAATGACTGAAGCCTCCAAATATGGCTTTCAGAATAATGGGAGTACAACATTGGTGTCAAATTGACTTAGAAAACCACAAACGAACATTATCTATGTTGTACTGTGTTTTTACTAATTTTGTTAAATATTTCTCAAGTACATTATAATCGGGTTCTGGGCACACTGGAGAGTTTTGTGACCAGGGATGAGGGTTTGATACCTTGAGTACAAAACTAATTCCAACAAAATAAAATGCAGTGTAAGAAATGTTAGAGACTGCATTTGGATTTGTTGTAAAAAATTTTCTCTTTTGTAAAATGCTGGGGGAGAAGAAGGCATTATGCTGTACAGATTCTTCTGGTTTGTTGGAAACACTTTAATTATGCTAGTTAGTTCTTTGTCCATTCTTTGTAATACAGAAGATATCTAATGTACATGAGAGGCTGCTTGGCATGGTGAAGCCTTTTAGCTAGGAAAATCTGGGTTCAAGTCCTACCTCATACCAATTATATGATCTTGGGCAACTCATTTGCCCTAGTTTTTTGTATGTTGTCTCCTCCATTAGGAATTATTTTACCTTTTCTGGTATCACTGTAACAATGTTCAGCACAGTGTCTGGCACATAGCAAGCACTTAGTAAAATCTGGGTTAACTTGTTGAATTGAACTCTCAGAATCCCAGAAAAGGTTCTAAGACTTAAAATAAGAGTAGCAGAGTTTAATCAATGGAAAGAGTTTTTACTCTGGGACTACCTGCACTGATGAAATCATGAGTCTGGAAACAATTACAAACATTTTTTTATAACCCTTACCTTCTGTCAGAATTAATACTGCGTATTAGTTCTAGGACAGAAGAGTGGCAAGGGCTAGCAATGGGGGTTAAGTGACTTGCCCAGGGTCACAGAGCTGTGAAGTGTCTGAGTCCAGATTTAAACCTAGGACCTCCTGTCTTTGGGCCTGACTCTCAATCCATTGAGCCACCCAGCTTCCCCCTGGAAACAATTAAAAAAAAATAAAACCCTTACCTCCTATCTTAGAATCAATACAATTATTTGGTTTCAAGGCAGAAGAGCAGTAAGGGCTAGGTAGTAGGGGTTAAGTGACTTGTCCAGAGTCTCATGGCTAGGAAGTATCTGAAGTCAAATTTGAACTCAGGACCTCCTGTCTCTACATCTGGCTCTCAATCCACTGAGCCACCGAGCTTCCCCTTGGACACAATTTTTAAAAAGGGAATTGTAGTAATCCCTTCCACATTTCAAATTTTCCCATCACAGTTTCAATATACCTTGGATCAGCATAGGAGGTTTAACAGGAATTTTTTGGGAGTTTTGCAGAAGCTGTAGACAACACACAACACACCGAGTCCAGAAGATGACACAGAAAAAGTTTAGAAACTCAGAAATATATATACTTAACCCAATATTTACATTAAGATACTATCACACTTCCCAATACAAAAAGAAAAAATTCAGTTTTCTTCTCTAGTACAGAAGGCCAAAATTTTTTTACTTGGATTTCCCAAAATTTGGATTGCCATGCCCTTAATCTCCATGAAGTGGAGGGGATTACTGTACATATTTGACTCCCGTGATCTCACTGAGAAGTTAAATAGCTTGCCCTGAATTACACACCTAGCATGTGGCCAAGGCAGGACTTGAACTATGATTCCACATAGCTGGTGTGTGCCAGAGGCAGGACTTGAATGCAGGTCTTCCTGAAGGTTGCCTCTTTGTAGACATAACAAGCACTTACTAAATGCTAATTGAATTAATGTTGAATTGTGTCTACTTTATTAGAGCGTAACTGGTTATTTTAAAATGTCAGCAGGGGGACAAACGTTTATACTGTGTTCAACATTAGATTGTCATTTTAGGTTACAATTTTTTGAAATGAAGATTTCATTTTATTCCCTCTGAAACGCTGAAGCTCATGCTTTTATGGAGGTTCTAAAAGACTACAAATGCTCAGCATGTTAGCTTTTCACTCATCATAAAGATGGGCCAGAGTCCTTTATCTTTTTGCAGAAAGAAAAAAATTTGGCCAGAGGCAAACATTCATTTTGTGATTTCTGATCCTCTCCCCCTACCCCCGAGTCTCTGGGAATGTTCTAGCTAATGGAAGCAAAGAAGTTCTCTCCTTTATTCCTCAGCCCTAAAGCTCCATCACCCAAAATAGAAAACTCTCTTTCTGCTGATAAAAAGTTATCAGAATGATGTAGATGTATCTTTCCAAACAAAATGAATTAAAATTGATTAATGTTACTTGATTTGTATAAAGAAGAAAACTACCACAGTTATATCCTTAGCTTAGTTAACTCCACAGAAAAATATTTTAGTTCGAAGTGTAATGTTGTTAATACAGGGATATATCACTGTTAGGAGAAACCAGCTGCTATTAGAATTATTTGTTCAGAAAATCCTCCCCCCCCCCCATTGTGTTGTGTGTATGTGTGTGTGTGTGAGACAGACAGACAGACAGAGAGAGAGATAGAAAGACAGAGAGACAGACAGACAGACACAAGAGATAGACAGATAGAGAGACAGAGAGAGATGGGGGAGGGAGATTGATTTGATTTTGTTGGCCATTATCCAGGAAATAAAAAAAGACATCATTAGGTATATCCCGTAATAGTAGGAAGTGGGCAGAAATAATAAAACTGTATGACTAGTTTCTGGCTCCTGCACAATATTTCTATAAAGATGCTTGTTAGCTCAATTCGACAACTTTTATTAAGCTTCTTTTGGATGAAGGGTACTCTGCTGGACACTGGGAGATAGAAAAAATGTGGGTAAAATGCAATTTCTACCCTTTGGGTATTTACAATCTATTAGGTAAATGTGATGTACATAAGAATTGAAATGTTACACAAGAAGGGTATAAACAATATGCTATGTTCAAGACAGAGGAGGAGAGATTGTGATTAATAACCATGGGGAAACTTTCCCTGGAAATGGCGGCATTTCAATCACACTTTAAATCAAAGATGATTAACTTTCCTTGTGTCATATTTCCCTTTGGCAAACTGGTGAAGCCTTTTGGTGACCCCTTCTCAGGAAAATGTTTTTAGATGCATAAAGTAAAATATGTAGAACTAATTATAATAGTTATAAAAATATTAAACCAAACAAGTCGATGAACTCCAGGTTAAGAAGTCCACTTTAAAGGATGAGTAGGCTCAGAGATAGGAGGTCCAGGGTTCAAATGTGGCCTCAGCCTCTTCCTTGCTGGGTGACCTTGGCCAAGCCATTTAACCCTAGCTGCCTAGCCTTGGAACTGTGAATTTTAAAACTATTCCACCCTACTCAGACCGTACTTTAGAAGATTTGATTTAGTTATTTCCTGATTTGTAACAATGGAGATACTTGGTCTAACAGAATCAGGTCTTGGGAACTCTACATTGCTCCACCCTACTTAGTTTTAACAAGGTCAGGAATGTCTGCACCCATACTCGAGGATTAAGTATCTAAGAAGATGGCTTTCAACAAACATGTACAGAAACAGCTGACAGACCCCTGGGCTGTCCTAAGTCAAGCTAAGCTAATATTGGTACAGATGAGACACAAGAAAATGATGTAAAACCATCTATATAGGGCATATGACTTCCCCTCTTTGCTCTCTTTCCCCAAAGAGGCAGCTCTGGCTGGCAGCGTGCTAAGTGTTCCGACATCTTGGTGTGGCGGCAGCTATTTGTGTGGGTTTTGGTGGTGAGTTTGCCCTTGAGCTAATTCAGGTTCAGGCATCTTGGCTGAGCCCTCTTAGAGTTCAGGCTGATTCCTTCCTCCTTACTCTTCAAAGCCTTACCTTCCTAGAGCCTCTAATCTTCTCCCTGGCACAAGCCAGGCAGGAGAAATTCTACACCCTTTCCTTCTCCCTTCTTCTTAATTTCTTTCCACTATATTAATTAAATCACCATAAATTTCCAGGTGACTTGGGTATTTTTTTAATTTGGGAAATCCATGGCGACCAAATAATTAATATAGTTTAGGTCACAACACTAAAATTCTCCTTTACAGAACTCATACTTAACATTGATTCTAAGACAGAAGGTAAGTGTTTTAAAATAAAAAGGATGAGTAGGAATACAAAGGAAGTGGTTATCATGATGACAGGTGAGGTGTGAAGTGGGCTAAGGTATTCAGGCACAGACAGGCCTTAATGATAGAAGCAGGGAAGATACCATATATATACATATTAAACATGAGATCCAATCAAAATGAGCCCACCAGAAGGAGAAGAAACAATTTGATATTTCATTTCTAAGTTTTTTGATTGACAAAAACTCAAAGTTCTTGTCAAGAAAAGAGATGTGGAATCTTTTTAAAAAATCCGATGAAGATGTTAGGTTTTAATGTACCCTGGTACTTGAAAATTTCAGAAATCCCAATTTTTATTCAATTGTAAGGGTCATATCAGAGTTCACTTTATTACCTTAATTGGAGCTCACATACAATAAAAACTCACTGATTCAGAATAATGGTTTGGAAGACATTTGAATTTGATGAAAAGTAAATTATATAATACTTTTAAAGAAATGCATGAACAATGAGTCAGAACAAATTACTGAGTAAGTAGTGATGGACATTGACACAAGTTAATGAAGGACAGAAAAATATTATTACATTAATAATTTGTCATAATGACACAAAGTCCTTTAGATTTTTTTTATCCCCAACCTTTTCTACTTAACTTATAACACTGTGCACTATTTGATTTCTGTGGCCTTATTATCTCTTTACTAATTTGAAATGGTATAATTCCTGGAGTCTGGAGGACTTGGGTTCAAATCTAGCCTCATCTACTTCCCAGATGGACGAGTCACTAAACCCTAATTGCTAGCCCTCATTGCTCTTTTGCATTAGAAATTGATCAGTATCAATTTTAAGACAGAAGGTAAGTTTTTTTTTTTAAATAGTATCATCCCTAGAACTTAGCATGGTACTCTATATACAGCAGGTACTAAATAAAATGAAGTAATGAATATACTTAATAATAGTTCCCAGGCACATTTTGAACCCTGTTCCCTCTCTATCACAATCCATCTCCCTGCCAGGGACAGAGGGGCTAAACTTGGAAAAAAGAAGACCGATTTAAATCCTACCTCTGATACACTAGCCACATTGTCATATGGACATCTCAATCTGTCAAGGCCTTCGGGAACTGTCTAAAATTTAGTTCCTCAGAAGACAAGCTCATTGAGGGCTGAGTCCACTTTATTTTTCTTTGCATCCTCATTCTACTTTTGGATAACTTTATTTAATTAGAAGCTTTCTTTATAGCAGACTTAATTCTGTTATTCTTCAATTGTCCAATGCTCCTAGGTGTATCCTCAGAAACCAAGCAAAAATCCTCTGATATCTGAAGACTCAATTCCCCAATGTCTCCTCTTCCCTTCTCTAAATATTACAAACCAAGGCAAATTAATTCAACAAGTGAAATTAACTAGCATTTAATAAATGACTGATATGCACCAGGTACTAAGCTAAACAGTAAGGATATAAACCAAACAAAACCCCCCACCAAAAACAAACCACTAGTCCCTGCTCTCAAGGAGATGTCAGGCTATTAGGGAAACAAAATGCAAATGGCTATGAACAGACAAGCTACAGACAGGATAACCTGGAGATGATCAACAACAGGAAGGCACTAGCAGCATTAAGGGGGATTGGGAAAGGTTTGCTGCAGAAACCCAGGCAGGATTTCAGCTGAGCCCCTGAAAAAAGTTAGAGAAGCCTAGAAATGGAGATGAGGAAGGAAGAGAATTCCAGGCATTAGGGTTAGCCCAAGAAAATGCAGAAGAGTCAGGAAATGGAGTGTCTTATGAGGGGAATAGCAAGGTGGAGACAAGGATTTACTAAGAGCTTCTGTGCCCTGGAATGTGTGGAGATCAATCCATCCCAATGTGGCAAAGTCTCCACAACTTTCTCTCTGAACTCTAATAGCCCTCTTTAAATGAAATCCAGCTTGTTTATGTCCTCAAAATGTGGAATCTCAAATGAGACACAGTCAGTCCTTCAGATGTCTAATTAAGGTCACAGAAAAGTAGAACTATAATCTCCCAGTTCCGGAACACAGTCTCTCTATGTAGCCTAAGAAAGAATTACCTTTTTTTAAATTTATTATTATTTTTTTTTATTTTGGGGCTGACAGTTCATACTACTGCCTCACACTGAATATGCAGTCCATTTAAAATTGTAGATTTTTTCCATAGTAATGTTTAACCATTTTTCTCCCATCCCCCCCATCCCAACCTTTGCTCATGAAACTTTTATCTGAATCCAGGCCTAAAACTGTACATTTGTTGTTATTAAATTTCTTATCATATTTTTTATTGGTAAATTATTATGCAAGCCACCTGGGCCAACCTCTAATCCTGGAGTTAAGAGAACAGTTTTATATTTTAAAATGAACATTTTTTGGATTTAAAAATGTTAAAAAAATTCTTACTTAACAAGCTGTACAAAAAGTTGGGATGGATGTGGCCCTGAGCCATAGTTTGGCCACTAATTTCACCCTGTTGATATCTTCTAAATTTTGATTATACACCCATTGTGTTGGTTAAGCCTCCTAGTTTCATGTCATCTGAGGATCTGACAAGGATGATTCATTTGCCTTCTTTAACATGATTGATAGGCAGTTAGGTGGCACTGTGGATAGAGTTTATGGCCTGGAGTCAGAAAGACCCATCCTTTCCAAATTCAACTATGGCCCCAGACACTTATTAGCTCTGCGACCCTGGGCAAACTGCTTAACCCTGTTGGCCTCAGTTTCCTCATTTGCAAAATGAGCTGGAGAAGGAAATGGCAAACCATTCCAGTATCTTTGCCAAGAAAATCCCAAATGAGGTCACAAAGCATCAGGCATGACTGAACAACAGTTTATCATTAATAAAAATGTTCAAGCAGACCTCTGAGGTATCCCACTAGAGACATCCTGTCAACTTGACAGACACAATTCAATTCAATTGTCATTTGTTAGGTACCTACTATTGCGAGGCACTGTGCTACATACAAGGGACTCAAGAAAAAGAGAGGGCCTTCTTTTAAAGAGCTTACAGTCTAATGGGGGGGGGGGAGGAAAGGGGGAAGGAACAATACACAAAAGGAAGCTGGAAAGGAAAGAGGAAAAAGTACCAAGGGGTACCCAGCATAAGGGAATGCGTTCCACAAAATAAAATTCAAGCAGTGATGCTGATGGATAGTTATCTGGGAAAGTTGTGAGTTCTCTGTAAAGGAAGCATTCGAAAGGAATTTATTGTTTTACACATTAGAATTAATTAGAGGAGAGAGGCAAGTGAAGGAGTAGAGAAAGTACTGAGTATTAAAAATTGAGTCAATATTCATATTAATGAGATTTCTGGTGACCAGCTTATCCTGGGAGAAGCATAATGTTCCTTGAAGTCAAAACCAAGTAGAGCTACGGATGGGAAATATCTGATCTTTATATCTGGTCAAACAGAGACCTGAATCCACCTAATTTTACCCTCTAGTTCACATCCTTTCATTTTATTCACAAAGAGAATGAGAATTTTCTCTTTTTTAACCAATAGTTTAATTTAACAAAAATTCCTTTGCATTAGGAAAAAATAGAAGTTATAGTTAGGGAGACTATCAGGCTCATGGTTTATAGGTCAGATTTGAAAGAAAATCAAACAAAACTCCATAATCAACTAACAAACAATAATTTCTTAAATTCTGATCCTGTAGGCTAGGAAAAAAGGCCACAAGGATATTCCACTTGGAACTACTCAATTCCTGGAAAATGTGCTGGTTATTTAAATGCCCCAATAATCTTATCTGTAGCACTAAAATGGTATTTCTTCTGCCTGTAACCTGACAAAGTTAAAAAAAAAAGATTTAACAAGACCTCCTCTGAACTAGAGGCTGCAGCCTGTATTTGATTTATAAAAGTCAACTGTGGTCACATGTAAAACAGAAGGGGGTGAGTTTTGGGTTTCCTGGCACAACAGTAACAGGGAGAGGAGCCAATAAAGTACAGTGAATGGCACTGTCTGAAACTAGAAGATGGGAACTAGAAAGACAGTTTATTATATATTTGGAGGGTTATTAAAGTAAATGATTGGATTATTTAAGATTCCTGCCTAAATGAAAGCTGATGTAACTCAGCTTTCTTGCACTAATATGTGTATTTTTGGCTGCATATTTTATCTAGATTGTAAACCAAGAGGAGAAAAAGTCTTTTTTTTTTAGTAGGATGGTCCCTGGAATGAAGCCACAGGGATTCTCTTAAGAGTAGACTCACTCAACTTAGCATGTGGGGTAAAGGAAACCCAAACTAAACCAATCAATGGTATTTAATGTTTCCTCTTAGGTTTAATTAGTTTATCATACATCTCTTTTGTGTTTTCAAAATTCCTTTTCCCATTTCTCCTTTGACTTATTTTTTTATGTTTACTCTCTCTAATCTTTTTTAACCAGTCAGATGCCAAATCTTATTTATTTTACCTCCCAAACAGTTCTTTATCAGTCACCTTCTTTCCAATCACAAAGCTACTACCCTGTGACTAGCATTTGGTAGGCACTGAATAAAATGCTTTTTCACTGACAACTCCATTTTAGGATTTTATCACCTCTTACTTAGACTGTCAAGATAGCTTCCTAATTGGTTCTCCTGGCTCATGTTTCTTCCCTTTCAAATCTCCCCTCTATGTGGCTGCAAAAGTGATTTTCATAAAGTACAAATCTGACCATATGTTTAATAAACACAGAGATTCACTATTACTTCAAGGATCAAATTCAAATTGATCATAGATCAATTCTAGCTTCACAACTGGCTTAAACCTACCTTTCTAGGATTATTATACAAAACTCCCTTTATATATGCTAAAATATAGTTAAATCGATCTAAATGTCTTTGCACAGGCTTTCCTCCTTGCCTGGAATGTTTTCTCTCACCTCCGTCTTTTAGAATCTCTAGTTTCTTTTAAAATCCAGATGAAACTCTACCTCCTATATGAGGCCTCTCCAGATGCCCCCAATCAATTTCTTAAAATTTATTGCTTATTTTGACCATTCACTAAAAAAAAAAAAATTAGTTCCAAATTTTCTCCCTTCATCCATCATTTTTCTACCCACTGAGAAGGCAAACAATGATATAAATTATACATTATCCATACTGTGAAAAAAAGAAAGAAAAATAAAAGGAAAATTTATACTTCAATTTACTTTCAATTCATCCCTTCTTCTCTGGAATAGATTGCATTTTTCATCATGAGTTCTTTGGAAAAATCTTGGATCACTATATTGATCAGAGTGGTTAAATCTTTCACTGTTGATTATTGTTATAATATTGATGTTACTGTGTATAATGGTCTGGTTTTTTCTCACTTCATTCCACATCAAGTCATATAGGTCTTTTAGGTTTTTCTGAAACCACCCTCCTCATTATTTCTCATAGCACAATAAGAAACCATCATAACTTGTTCAGCCATTGCTCGACTAATGAGTATCCCCTCAATTTTTAATTCTTTGACACTACAAAATGAGCCACTATTAATAGTTTTAATATGTAGGTTTTCCTTTGACTAAAAAATTATCTCCACAACTTTCCTTGGTAGTTGAATGTGATGTTCTGGGCTCTACTTGCACAGAAAGACAAAAAAAAAATGCATTAAAATCCAAGAACACTTTAAAGATAAGAGATCCCAGATTTGGAGTGAAAGACCTTGGGTTTGAATTTTAGCTCTGCTATTTATTACCAGCATGACTTCAAGCACTAAGTCACTTTTCCTTTTTAGGTGTCTAGATTCGTTGCATATACTTGTTCCCCTCTCACACATCAATTCCTCCTCCAACACTTCCTTCTTTTCTTCCCCTTGCTTTCTACTTTCTACTTATTATTCTACTAGAATAATAACACTAAGACAGAAGAACAGGGTCATACAGCTGGAAGTGTCTGAACCCAGGTCCTCCTGACTCTAGGCTTGGTGCTCTATCCACTCACTGTGCCACCTTGCTGCACCCCCAACACTTGTTAATTCCAGTGTTTTCTGTCTATTCATTATTTCCTATTTATCCTCTATACAGTTTGCTTTGTATATATTTGTTGGCATGTTGTCTCCTCCATTAGGCTGTAAACTCTTTAAGGCAAGGTCTGTTTTTTTTTTTTTTTTTTGCTAAGCCAAGGGCTCAGTGCAGTGCCTGGCACATATTAGGTGCTTAACAAAAGCATTTATTGACTGGCTGATTGATTTTACTTCCAGCTTTATCATTCACTGAATCTGCTTTTTCCAAAGTTATCAATGATCTCTTAATTGCTCATTCTGATATCCTTTTCTCATATCTAATAACCTTTTCCCCTCCTTATTAACCTTTCTGCAAATCCTCTTTCCTGTCTCTATCCTCTTTGGTCTTTTGTGACTGCTCTCTCTTGTTCTCCTCTTAGCTGTCTAAGGACTCTGTCTTAATCTTATCTGCTAGATCTTTCTTCATGTCTCACCTACTATCCATGAGTATATACCCCAAAGCTCTATCATGGAAATGCTTCTCTTTTCTCATTGATTAGGTCCTCTCAGACACAGACCAGTCAAGCTCGCTTCATTCACAATCTGCCAGACTTTCCAGAATTCTTTTTAACCTCCTCACTAGTAGCTTTCCCTTTTGTGGGTTCTCCCCCTCCATCCCTTCCCAACTTCTTATATGTTGCCTTTCCCTGTCAAAACATAAGCTTCTTGAGGGCTGGAACTATCTTGCTTGCTTATATTCATATTTATGTCTGCAGGGCTCAGTAGAGTGTCTGGCATAATAGCTCTATTCCTATATTTTCTAACCTCATCAGCTTCCATGGTTTTAATTTGTAAGAAGATGACCCACACTTTTATACATCTAGCTCTAGCCACTCAGCTGAGCTCCAGCCCTGTATTACTAGATGTGTTCCCCTCATGCCAGGAATGTTCTACCTCCTTTCTTCTTCGAATCTGTGGCTTCCTTCAAGACTTAGCTCAAATGAAACTCTCTGTAAAAGACCTTTCCCAGTTCCTTCTGCTGTTAGTGCCTTTCCTTCTAAGGTTACCTTTATCCACATTAGGTTATTGCATGTACCTGTTTATCAACATAATGCCTTTTTTACTAGAAGTAAGACCCCTGAGGGCAGGTACTATTTTCATTTTTGGGGGGAGGAGGTATCAAAGTGCCAGATATATATAGTATGTGCTTAACAAATGGTTTTCCAATGATAGGGCCTTAGAATACTTTTTAATGGGTAAAAGGTTTTAAGAAAGCATTTAAGTTAACAAAATTCTAAGATGGAAGGTGGACACCCCCTGGGGGAAAATAGAACATTAGTTTTATTGGAAGGATGGATTATTGTTCATAAATGAGCAAAGAACATGAACCACCAGGCAAAAGAAACCTCTAGGTACTTGAATTGTACAGATAACATATGAGAACATTATTTAAACTATTAAACAATGATGGCTATTGATTTTCAGTCTAGGAAATGTGAGTTTTCTCCAACCCTTATAGCTTCTAACATTTTTGAGTTGGCTCTTAAAATGAGTTTTGATATTTAGACAATAATATTAATATTTTTTCTGAAATATTAATGCCATCAGTACATTTTTTCTTTACACCAATGCTTCATTGTATTTTTTGAAGACTAAATAGAGAGCACAAGTACAAACTCTGGCAAATCTTGCCAAGCTAGAAAGAATGGAAGGGAACGAGTGTTTTTAAGCATCTGTTATGTGCTGGGCATGATCTGGGCACACAGTAGATACTTAATGATTATTGATTGTTTTACAAATATCTCATTGGATTCTAAGCCAACTCGGCAGATAGGTGATAACATTATCTCTATTTTACAGATGAAGAAACAGAGGTTAACAGAGATTAAATCCTATACCTAGGGTTACATAGCTAATGTCTTGGGCCAAATTTGAACTTGGGTAGTTCTGACACAAAATCCTATGCACTGAATCCCTTATTTGTCTCTGAAAAACTAAGAATACAGGCCATAGGGCAGATTCTAAATCTACTGGAATTCAGAGGCTCAACAACAAAAGGGTAATTCCTAGGTGATGGAATATTTTTTTGACTATTGCTACTCTTGAAATCTGTCTAATGAGGTGTGAGGAGGTTCTGATTTACACAGGAGATGGTAGTAGTCATACTGATGATAACACAGTCCTTCTGTATCAGGAGATAAAAGCAGATGCCACCTCATCCAGAAGACACATTTTATAAATCAGAGGTCAAAAGGGAAAATATTTGTCTCAAGTTTTACAGTGAGCAAAGTCCTAGAGCTAGAATGTGAAACCAAATCTTCTGAAAAATTGCTTCCTATTTGTTTTGATGGTGACTCTCCTCCGATTACCTCAACACTTTGTCGGAAGCTTCCTACAAGCCCAGATGGGAGGGAGCCAGACTTCCTCAGTTTACAGTTTATGAGGAAACTGTACTATGGAGTAGGGAGAAAAAGGCAGGAAATAGGACTCAGATGACCTGTTTTAAATTCTCAGTTGTTGGATGAATTGTTAAGTTTTAATTAAGGCTTAGGTTTATTTGTTTTGACAAAGGCATAATAAAATCTCCTAGAGAATTATAAGATTCCCATTGGAGTTGACCTTATAGTGGCAAAATGTCTACCTTAAATTAACCAGTAAGTGTTTATTGAGTAGTTATCCTGTATTGGATATGGTTACTTGGTGCCAAAATAAATTAATGAATTAAGTTAACAATGATTAAGCACTTTGTACCATGCACAAAAATGAAGCAGTTGCTGCCCTCAAGGAGCTTACATTCTACCCAACCATTTAGAGAACTGAAAATCAGCAAAAAAAAAAATGTTTTTCAAGGTAGAACTTGCAGGGGTATATGCAGAGGTGTGCCAAAGAGCAACTTATATGAAAGCTCAAACTTGACTTGAAGAAATATAACATGAAATAAATTTTTTCAGACTGAAACAGGGAATAATGTAAATTTCCCTAACATAAACTGACTCCAAATTAATTTATATCAAAGCAATTTGAAATGGATGGCAAGTTACCAAGAGGCAAGCTCAGGATTTAATATAAAGAAACCTTTGTAATAAAAAGAAGGAGTTCCTTCTGGAACTAGTAGGATTCCCCCTTGTTGAAAGTCTTTGAGTCAAGACTAGATAGCCACATGGTAGGTATGTTGAAATGAAAACTTGTTTCTAGGTATGGGTTAAGGAAGATGACCATTATGGTCCCTTCAAACTCTAAAATATTGTACTTCTATGAAACAGCACTCATGAATTAGTACTTTGAAAAGGAATTCCACTGGGAAATTCAATTAAAAAGTATAAGGAATTCCCAAGTACTAAAGAGGCCCCAAGTCATGGCCCAGGGTTCTCTGAATAGAAATAGATTTGCATTTTTTTTAAATGAGATAATTAAAATTCAGTCTCTCCCAGGAAACCAGTGCCCTTAATTTCCACTAAGACTCACAGTAATCACAAGAGAGCTTACAAAGTCAAGAAAAGCTAGCTGACTGTCTGTTGAGACCATACTTTAGGGAACAGGGATGTGATTAAATATGATTTAGTTAATAGCAAAAGCAGCCTGTCCTGCTAATGAAAAGATACCTTGTGTTCTAGGCACCAGGCTGCAAGTATTCCTGGTACTTCTAAAAGAACAAGAATATACAGGAGAATTAAATAGATTCAGAAGAACTTTCTCACGCTGTCTCTTTAGTGGATGACAGTCGTAGATAGCTGATTAAGCCCTGTACAAGATTCTGATGGTGCCCCGTGGTTAAAAGATTCTTGCATGCCCAATGTCACGTGTCAAGATTCGTTATTTATGATGTCTAAGTACATTTGAAGTGCATCAAAACAAACTGCATTGATTAGACAAAGGTTTGCAAGTTCTGACTGAGAAGATGGCTGATTTCATTCACTTTAATTCAGCTGAAATGAGAGTGGTCTCCAAGTATATGAAGGGCAGTCAACTCTCCCAAGTCTTAGACATTAGAGTCTGGCCCTAAAGGACAAAAGTAGTAACAACAGATAGAAGTGGCTAAGGGACAAACTGGTCTTGATACCAAGAAAGTCTTGATAATAATCAGAGCTCTCCAAAGGTAGGATGGTCTGTGTGAGTGGTAACAGGTGCTTCCTCACTAGAGGCCTTTAAGGAAGGGCATGATATAAGAACAAGCATTTTATAAAATGCTTTATGATTTGCAAAATACTTTATAAATATTTCATCTGATCCTTACAAAAACCCTAGGGTGGGAGGTGCTATTATTAATATATTCTACATATGAAGAAACCGAGGCAGAGAGAAGTTAAGTGACTTGCCCAGGATCATACAGTGAGTAAATTTCTGAGGTCATATTTGTACTTGGGGTTTCCTGACTCCAGGTTCCACTCTATTCACCAAGCCACCTAGTTATGGATGTTTTAAATAGTTTCTTTTCAAGAATTCTTTACATATGTATATGGTACTATGTTTGGTGCTGGGGAAATAAAGAAATGAGAGACTCCATCTTTAAAAAAATTATAATCCCCTAGGGTAGGCTATAACTTGCATATAAAAAAGGATGATATAAAAATGGTAGCCAGGTGGCACAGTGGAGAGAGTATCAGGTCTAGAGTAAGGAAGACTCATTTTTTGAGTTTAAATCCAGCTTAGAAATGTACTAGCTATGGGTTCCTGGGCAAGACTCTTAACCCTACTTGCCTCAGTTTCCTCATCTGAAAAATGAGCTGGAATGAGAAGGAAATGGCAAACCCCATTTAGTATCTTTAGAAAGAAGACAATGACAATAATAATAAAGATGATGTGTTAGGCCAAAGGGCAGATTCAGAAAAAGTGCTCTAGGAAAGGTTGTGGTGGGAAAAATAAGATTTAGGAGCATAAAAAATTATGCAATACTGCAAAAGGCTAAGTGAAGCATATCTTATTCTCAACAACACGAAAATTTTTTCTCTAGCAAAAGGAAATTAGTATGGTCTTATGAAAATTCCCAAGTAAAAGCATCCTGAAATCTATTTCTGAAGGTTATTCCTTGGGTATACTGAGCTTCAAAAAACAGCCTCTTCAGTAGAGAATCCTTAAGAGTGATGAGCAGCAATGGGGACTTTTATGGGGAATTTCCACCTCAGATGCTCTCTAGATCTGATCCTAGTAATCTAATAAAATCTGACAGCATCACAGAATGTATATGCTTCAAGAAGGGACTGAAAACCAGGATGCTCTGGGCAGTAGGTTAAATGCAAGAAAATAAGAGAATCTCTAGAAGAGGAAGAAGGAAAAAGGTGCCTCAGTGTCTTCTAAAAGGAAAATCTGCCTCCAGCCAATTTTGCATTAACAATTGCCTTTACAAGCAGAAGATTTATTTAAGAAGCAGCTGCAGCTTTGTCCACAGCTGCAAAAGTAATAAGAGACTCAGACAGAATACTAAATTTGAGAGGCAAAATTATAGCCCCCCCAAAAAGGGTGGGAGGAGAGAAAGAGTTCTATAATCATTCTAAGATACTATTCTGACAATGGCATTCTCACTCTGCCTTATAATATCATGATTGACAACATTACTCATGGAATCAACAACTCTCAAAACATAACAGATCTAACTGCTGAACTTTCAAAATGCTAAAGGCTTTGGGAATCCCCCAGAGAATAAAACTAAGATTTATAAAGTTTTAATGTATCAGGTACTGGGCTAAATGCTTTATAATTATTATCTCATTTGATACTCATAACTCTGGGAGGTAGGTGACCCTCTATCTACTGTGTACTTGAAAGGCTGTCCTGCTGAAGAGGTATTAGCCCCACAGGGTTAAAGTAGGAGTAATGAATAAAAAACTGTTGTTGTTTGGCCACTTTCAATCATGTCCAATTCTTTGTGACTCCATTTGGGGTTTTCTTAGCAAAGATACTCAAGGGGTTGCCAATTCCTTCTCCAGCTCATTTTACAGATGAGGAAACTGAGACAAACTGGGTTAAATGACTTGCTAAGGATCACCTAAATAGTTAGTATCTAAAAAATGGAAAATGGTAAATTTGGGCTTGAAGTTTTTGTAACAAGGAGACCTGAAAATTCTGGAAAGTGCTGCCTTAGGGTATGGTGAGCTCCCACTCATTGGAGGTCTTCAAGCACTGGGTGGATGACTGCTTATATTACGGAGGATTCTCTTTCAGTTTTGGCCTAGAAAAGGTGGAATCTGAGTTCTCTCTGAGCTCTGAAACCATGCGAATTTTGAAATTTAAGATTAAGCATAAACATTGATATTTACATGAAGATAGCCAATATAAGAAATGTCCCCTCAAACCAGTACTTTTTCAGTAAGTATTTTTCACAATTCCAAGATAGGAGGTCTAGACATAAGGCACCCACATATCTTCTTTGAAATGTCAGCTTATTAAAAGTTGGCATATTAATTTAGGTGGTTATGATTTTACTCTGCAAATCTGGAGAAGACTTAGGTAAGGTATGATTGGTGTCAAGTATTCAAAGGGCTACTGTGTAGGAGGCAGATTTTGGCATAATTTATATAAGATATGTTCCCCAAAAGAATCTTTGGAGACCATAAGCTCCTTGGCACTGTGATGGTGTTCAAGCAGGTTCTGGATCACAATTATTTTGGAGTATTATACTAGAGAACCATCATCAAAAAGGAGTGGTACTAGGTAGTTACTTTTCAGGTAATACTTCAATTCTAAGAATGGTTCAAGTTATGAGTAACTTATAATAGCTTAACTTTGTGATTATCTCACTATTTTATAACTATCATCTCAACAGAAAATGCAAGTCTAGAAATTGATAAAATTAAGCAACATAGGCAAAAAGTTTAAGATCTTTGGAATTAGCTCAACTTTCTCATTTCGTCAACTATCAGAGCACTCAGGGCATATTTGCTTATATCAGTGTTTAACTATTTTACTTATTAATGTGCTGTTCTTTAAATACAAAGAGGTTGTTCTTGTACCTTACTGTCCCTAGGACATACACTTTGAATGTTTTCTACCCCATTAGTGTTGGGTAGATCCCTCTACTTCTTCAGGGTTACTTCTATACTTGTGAATCTGATTACTAATTAAGAAGAGAGGCTAGATAAGGCTTATAGCACAGTTTTTCTTTAATTCAATTGCCATTACAAGGGGAGCTCAAACTTGTGACCTTCATTTCACTCTTATTTGCCCTCTGATTTTGAAAAGGACCAGCGACATAATAGTCACAACTTGCACTTTACTTTGAGCTAACCAGTCCAGATAGTGTTCTACCTTGTGTTTCAATTCCCAGGATTAGTGCTGCCTAACAGAACTAACCCAAAGTACAGTGGCCTCACTCAGAGGATGGATGATCATTTAACCACCTGTCAGGTATTTTTTTTAGTAGGGATTTTCTTTCAGATAAAGGTAAGACTAGGCCGTCCCTGAGGTTCCTCTTCAACCTGAAAATTCAGTGAAAATTCAACATACAAGTGGTAAAATATTTTTGTAGCAAGTTTCTCTAATAGAAATCTCATTGGCATGTAAGGAACTGATTCAAAGTCATTAGACTAAAAACAATCCTGAACTGATAGTCAAA
This sequence comes from Monodelphis domestica, assembly GCF_027887165.1. Taxonomy (NCBI): domain Eukaryota; kingdom Metazoa; phylum Chordata; class Mammalia; order Didelphimorphia; family Didelphidae; genus Monodelphis; species Monodelphis domestica. Next base: position 128,668,729 of record NC_077229.1, on the reverse strand, counting down.
AGATATAAACTATAAGTGTTGAAAGGAAGAAATCTAAGCTCTCCAGCAAAAATATGGAAAAATGCATTATATCTCAATAAAATTTAGAGAAAATGAATGTTTAAGCAATTTAAAGCTTCACATCACACCCAGAGGACTAGCCAAGATGACAAAAAAAGAAAATGAAAATAACATGTATTGGAGGGGCTAGGAGAAAACAGGCACATACACTACTGCACTGTTGGTAGAGCTGTGAATTGATTCAGACATTCTAGGAAAATTTGGAACTATGTCCAAAATGTTACTAAACTATGCATAACCTTTGACCCAATTTATATCACTACAAGGTCCCTACCTCAAAAGAAATCAAAGAAGGAGGAAAAAGACCTATAGGTACAAAAATATTTATAGTAGCTTTTCTCGTGGAAAATTAAAAACTACTGGGTAATGGTTAAACAAATTGTCACATATGAATGTAATCAAATATTATTGTGCCATAAGAAATGACAAAATGGATAGTTTCAGAGGAAACTGGGAATACCCCTATGATACAATATAAAGCCAACTGAATAAAAATAGAAGAGTGATATTTATAGGATAACAACATAAAATAGAAAAAAATAACATTGTAGGGTTTTAGAATTCTACTATAATAATGATATACAATAATAGTCTTTGTATCCAAAAGACAAAAGATGAAACATTTTTCACTTCCTGCCAGAGGTGATTAACTTAAAATGCAAAGAGATAATCATTTCTGAACACAGGCAATATGAGCATTTGTTTTGCTAAACTATTCGTGTAATGTATTGAGGATTTTATTTTATTCTTTCTAATATATTTATTAATTGGTGTGTGGTAGGATAAATGGGAGGGACCAGTTAACAAAAGAACAAATATTTTTCTTTATACCACTGGGTTATTTACATAGAATCATAAAATCTCAGAGCTGCAAGAGATTTCAGAACTAATTTAGTTTAGTACACATCTGATTTTAATGCCTTGTACACTCTAGGAACTTAATATTAAACTGAATCTCTTCTATCATATTCTTGACAAATGGTTATCTTATTTCTGCTTGAATACTTCTCATGACAGAAAAGGCAGTTAATTCCACTTTCAGTGTTCTAGAAATTAGGAAATTCTTGTTCATGTTGAAATTATTTCTTTAAAATTTCTATCCTTTGACCCTACTTAACTTTATACCTGGTTCAATGTATGACACCCCTTCTCTGGCAACTTTTCTTCCTCTGCCCCTGAAGCCTTCTAATAATGGCCTCCTCCAGCATTTCATCAATTGGGACCTCTGGTTGAGGAAGTACCCATGGTAGTCATGTTCAGTTTTAACCTGGTGCAGGTCATGATCTCCCAAACTTCCCTCCCAGATTTTCAATTCTTTTTGTCTTCTTCCATTAGAATATTGGCTCCCAGAGGGCAAAGATTCCCTTTCTTTTTGTAAACATTTTTATTCCTAGTGCTTAGCATTGTACCAGGCATATAGTAAATGTTTAATACATGCTCTATGTATGTAAGTATTCCTTTTCCCCTCCCTCCTTTACTCCCATCCTCCATCCATCTGTCTGTTCTCCCCTCCCCCCCAAAAAATCAGAAAAATCTTCTCATGTCACAATTTGGATTTCTAGTAAGGGAGTTCTAGGTGTGAATTTTATTTCTGGCATTGTTTCAGAGGTGAGAGAAGTAGTTTACAGGATCCGGAGATGGGCAAATAATTTTATTCTTTGAGCTTTAGTTTATTTGTTTAGAAAACAGAGATAATAACTATGATATCCCTATCCTAACCTTTCTGTCTAAATACCACATGGAGTTTCTAAGGGGATCAGATAAAATAATGCATGTAAAATGCTATGTGTTATAGTAATCTCTGTTGGTATCAGTAATTTAAGAAAACATTTTTAAATGCCTACTATGTGTCAGGCACAGTGCTGAGTTTTGGGGACAGAAGAAAGGCAAAAAAACAGTCCCTACTCCCATGGAGCACAGTCTAATGTGGGAAACAACATGAAAATAAACTATGTATGAACATGCTATAAAAAGGCTAAAGACATTCTATAGGAGAGATTCCTCTGGCCAGATTTAAAATTCAGAAAACTGTAAGGCATAATAACACACATATAGGATGGATGACTAGGAAATAATTAACAGAGAGGGCAGGCACTAGAATTAAGAGTGGTTGGAGAAGGATTACGGTAAAAGATAAGATTTTAGTTTGGGCAGGAAGGAAGCCAGGAAGGTCAGGAGGTAGAGTGGAGGAGGGAAAGTATTCTTGGCATGGAAGGCAGCCAGGGAAAATGCCCAAAGCCAAGTGATAGAACGTCTAGTTCATGGAACAGCAGGAGGTCAATGTCACACTGGAAACAAAGAGTCCATGTTGGGAAGTGAAGTATAAGAATACTTGAAAGTAGGAAGAGATTATATTATGAAGGGCTTTGAATGCCAAACAGAGAATTTTTTATTTGATCCTGGAGGCAATAGGGAGCCACTGGATTTTATCGAGGGGTGGAGGTATTGACATAGTTGGATCTATGCTTTAGGCTTCAGCATTGGATTGGAGTAGGGGGGAGACATAAGGCAAGCACTGAAATGTGTAAAATGAGCATCTTCTGTTCATAGGAAGACCACATCCTTGTGCCAAGTGGGTTGTATTTGGTACAATATGTCAGATGCAGAGGCATTGAATAAGAAAGCCAAAAAATAGGAGATCAAGTTAAAACAAACCAAAAAAATTTAGGGTGAAATGTCAAGAAAGACAAAATATAAACAGAGTTTAAAGTAACAATCCTGCTTTTCATCAATAAGACTCTAAACAGAATGTATCCCACTTGTCTCTAAACTAATATTTTAATACTGAATTGGAGAGTGGTTACTTCATATTACCTTTGCACACCTACAGTGTTTCAGATAGGAAATGTGATAAATGAGCTAGAGTAAACTAACAATGTTTACTTACTGTTGCATGGGATATGGTCAGAATTCCATTTTTTACAGTGCACTTTCTTCTTTGCCATACTTTGCGAAGCCTAAAAATAAGTCAAACAAAGGAATAATTTATTATTAACAAGAGGGGAAAAAACCATACATTAATTTGCTTTGGACAGAGCTATAACGTACAGGATTTTCTAAAAAGACATACATTTTAGTGTTTCCTCCATTAGCATAGGTGATAGGTATTAAAGTAAGACAGGAGTAAGATATAAGTCAGGAACTAGACAGACAGCAATGTCTCAGGGTAGTACTTAGCACTGTGTCTGGCATACGATAAGAGCTAAAAATTGCCCATTTATATACATTCATTCAATTATCCTGAGAAAACAGTCTACTTTTACATGGATCCAGAGATCATATATATGTCACAACAAATACTTGAAAACTTTTAAAACAATCTTAAATATCAGGCTACTAGAAAGAGTTATTAGTAATTTAGATGTAATGCTGTTTATCAATACATATAAAATAAAAGACAATAAATATTTTTGAAAGAGAATTTGAGAACTTTGTTTTGATGACTTTAAAAGTTGAGTTTTAAAGGCAAAAGAAATATTTTTTACCCAGGGAGAGGTTTATTTACTCTAGTTATATCTAGTCTTCATTGTTTAAAAAGCACTAGAGGATTTTTCCATATCTGTACACATGGAATAGTGATGAATCTACAGCCTTACATTTTCCCCACCACTTAAATAGGAAAAGTGACAGAATGTATCAGTAAGCCCTATTATTGACAAGGGGATGGCACTGCAATGAATTGTTTTTATAGACACCTACAATTCATTTTATGTGTAACCTGTTAAAAAGTCCTTTAAGTCTATCACCACAAACATTTTAAATAAATCTTGAGGCTAGGAAATCTGTCTTCTATAAGCAGCTTTTCAGCTTTGTCAATTCCTTGCAATACTTTATAGAGGGAATTAAAAATCTGATATAGAGTGACCAATGTGAAATTAAACACACTATCAGACTCTGTCTTGCAAGGAGTTTATAGAGTCATTCATTGGCAAGGAGTACTCAGGTTACAGTTCAGTCTGAAATATTTTCTTATGAGAATGAGATGTTTAAAATTAATCTTTTTAGTATGTAACTTAGAAATATATATGTTCCATTTTTTATTGTTGTTTAGTCACTTTTAACCATGTCTAACTTGTTGTGACCCCATTTGGGGTTTTCTTGGCAAAGATAATGAAGTGGTTTGCAATTTCCTTCTCCAGCTCATTTTGTAGATGAGGAAACTGAGGCAAATAGAGTTAAGATGATTTGCCCTGGATCATAAATCAAGTTAATTGTCTGAGGCCAGATTTGAACTTATGAAGACTGAGTCTTCCTGACTCCAAATTGAGTAATCTATCCACTGTGTGGATATCTATATATATCTGAATCTATGATTTTATAATAGACATAGATGTGTATATATAATCTTGCATTGAGATATGAATGTGTATATATATCTCCAAGCTAGATGTTATAGGACATAACTATAAATAATTACAGTTGAGATACCTGGAAGTTTACAAAACACAAATGGCAAGAAAGAAAACAGTAATACAAAAAAATACCATTGCCTCAATGTCTATACTCAAATGCCCTAATTTTAGGTAATAATAAGAAAAAAATAATCCATACCAAGGAGGCAAATTTGAAACTTTGATAAAACTAATGAATGGATCACATGACTTTTAATGGATAAAGTGTATTGAAAAAGTAGGAAAAAGTGGGAGAAGGCATATTAAAAATGTGTAATTATATTAGGAAATACAGGAACCAGAGAAAATGGAGGAAGAGAGTATGATGGAGAATAGTTGAATGAAGATCATTGCAAGGAAAATGTAAGTGATTTTGACATTGGAAAATATTTAAAAACCACCTGAACGTAAAGAAGAGTTTGAGAAACAAATAGCACACCTGGCACAAACACTTAACATAGCAGTATGGAAGAATCTAGTTATCCAAACAGTAGCTGGAGCTTTTTCTCTGACAAAAGTAAGATAGTAAATAATTTCTTGACTTGTCTTAGTGACAGGCAAGTCACCTTTCAAAATATGGAGGGATCAATAAAGAGACATTATATTCTGGATCTGATCACTAATAGGAAGATACTGGTGACCAAGAATGGGACTAATGGGAACTTTGGAGAGGTGTAAACATTCCTTTCTAGAGTTTGTGATAGAAGAAAGCAAATCCAGGCAAAGTCTGAAAAGGAATCTAGATTTTTAGAAAGCATCTTTTAATGGGTTCAGAGGAAAATATGTAAGTTCACATGGCTAAAGAGTTACAAGATAGTCATTCCAGGAGGAATGGGAGATTCTCATGAATAAAAAGGAAATACTTCCAATGGAAAGAAAAATGGGATCTATTTGAGGAAAACCAAAATAGAATATGTGAAATATTCCTTTTTGAATATAGCTACAAAAAAAAAACAATTTCAAAAGTACAAGATGGGTGAGGCATAGTTATAAAAAAGTTGCTCTTAAAAAGCAGTTTAACTGTATTTAGTAGATTCAATGAATCAGCAATGCAACATGGCAGCCAAAAAAAGATAATTTACTCTTAGGCTACAATAAGTGAAGCATAGCCTCCAGGAATACAGAAGTGGTAGAACATTGCATTCATTTCTAGGTGCTGTGATTTCAATTCACTTAGAATTTGGAGAAAGTTCAGAGGAGAACAAAGCGGATGGATGGTACATGGTCTCATGTCATATGAGTTGAAGTCATATCAGTTGAAGGCCCTGAGTATGTTTATCCTAGAGAACAAATGCCTTAGGAGAGAAATGAAGGTTAACTTCATATTTCTGAAGGACTATTTTATGAAAAAGGTTTATGACTTGTTTTGTTTAGTTCTAAAGAACCAGGGGCACTGGGTATAAATTATAAAAAATAAAAAAAATCTATTTTTGATGTGAGGAAAACTTCCTGAAAATTAGAACTAGCCACGAGTTTAATGGTTTGCTTTAAGAGTGAGCTTTCTCTCTGGAGGACTTCAGCAGAGTCTGACTTGAACACTTGTTATATGTTTATGAAAATCATTTAGCATGTAGTTTTGACAAAATGGCCATTTTAAGCCCTTTATAATTCTTAAATTGCATGATCCTATGAGATGATGCTTTTAGTCCCTTCAGAGAATATGTGTATTTCACATTTCTTTATTGGTTGATTGATTTCCCAGGTGTACAAGGAGTAGCCCAAAGCCATTCTATAGATCAGAGGGTCCAGGAATTTGTTTTATTTTTAGTATTTTGATAATGGTATTTTACTATAATTGTTTTTTTAAATGTATTTTTATTTTATAGACTTAAAATATCTTAAGAAGAAATACATACATTTTATCAGATTACCAAAGGAGTCCATGACCCCAAAGATTAAGAACTCAGGATATATGTATACATAGAGATATGTACATATGTGTGTATGGATAAACCCAAAAGAGACTTGATATCCTCTTAAGAATTTGAAGAACATGCCAGCCATACTTTTAGCCATGGTATTGATTAAAAAACAAAACAAGACAGTATGAGGCTATATCACATTGGTATGTAGATACTATAAGAGAATATCTCCAATATGTTGGCAGAGTTCCCTCTCAATAGAAGATTTGAGGAAAACATGAACAAATAGCACACAAAAAAATGGGCATGCATGTATTCAGGTCGGTATTAAATATTTTCATACATTTGTGCATGCACTTGGTTTCTTCTCATGACTTATATGAACCAAAGAGGGAGTATCTTGAAGGCATGAATCTTTCTGAGTTGATCCATGCTTCCTTGTTGAAATGGATAACACGTTCATTATTTCTAAATTTCAAACAGAAGGATAAGTTCAAAATTTAATTGGTTGCCTAATAACTTGCCTTTTTCATGTCTTAGAGCAATACTTAACAATCATTTTGCAGTTATGCAATCCTTTGTTTTTTGTGATATTATACATGTCCCTTATAACATGGTAGGAATATGACAGGCTAGTCACATGCCAAGAGAAATGAAGGAAAGATTCTGATATGTGAGGTAGATCACTTGGAATGACCTTATGGGAAGATACAGACAGGCATCCCATGGAACAGGCAGGAACAAATGGTTTGTGTGGTATTCATTTCATGAACAGGCACCAAGAACTCTTCATGACTCCAGTGCCTTTCATTCTAATGCAATGAAATCCAATAAATATTGATTAGGTACTCATCCTTACTTCATTTAGAGACACATGGTTGCTAGACTACTTGTTTTAAAAAACTAATTTTAGTTAATTTTTCTTTTCTGAGAAATTTAAGAATTTTTGCCACCTCACCTGAGAAAAACAAAGATAGATTTACAGTTTTACCAACCAAAGGTTGAAGTTACTACACTAGATGATATTGATATAAAGCCTGAAAAAGAAAATCAACAATATCAACTTTCTAAACGTCTGATAAGAGTACATAAATACACTTAATAAATGGATCCAAAGTTTATTTATGGGATATTCAATTTGTCCATTTTTCTTCAAAAATGATAGCAAAAGAAGCAAGAAGAAGACATTTTATTAAGAATTTGATTTTCACTAATAGAAGAACTGATTTCCAATCTGAGGTTCTAAGTTCAAATTCTCACTTTGACACATTTTGTGCATTATACAATGTTGGACAATGGAGATAAACTCTAATGTTCACCTACAAATCTATGATTTTATAATCCTTTTTCCATCACTCATAGATTAATATTCAAAGAACTCGTATTCCTCTCTGGAAAATGGGAATTAATAACTACTTTACTAAGATCCTATTTTTGTTGAGGGTAATTTTTATTTAGCTTGTTGTTAGTTGTTTGGTTGTTCAGTTATGCCTGACTCTTTGTGACCCCATGGACCAAATGTCCATGATATTTTTCTTGGCAAATATACTGGAATGGTCTGGCATTTCTTTCAGCAGTTTTTATGCAGGCAGGCATTAAATGACTTACCCTGAAATATCCAGCTAGTTAAGTATTTGAGGTCAGATTTGAAATCTGGACTTTCATTCTAGGACCAGTGATCTATGTACTGTATCACCAATCTGCCTGTTAAATTTAAGTCATACTAAATAAATGGCAGTTATCAATATGTGGAATCACTGATTGAAGAGCTCTTACTCCACTATGATAATAATGACTTTTTTTTAAGGTAAATCTTTACAGTTTATTATAGTCATTGAGAAATTTCCTACCTATAATCACTATTTCTTTAATATGGATTCTTAGAAGGGGAAATGTGACTTGAATTATAACTGGTGGCTTGACTTTTATTCTCTTTTTCCTTATAATCCAGTTAGGCTAATTTTCCTAAAATCTTGCTCTAATGTATTAGTCCTATGTAAAAATAGACTCAAATCCAGGACTTCAATCCCCAGAAGCCCTTGCTCCACTTCCCCAGAATGCCCTCTAATCTCACTGAATTCTCACCTGGGCCGAGAGCGAGATGGGGTATTTAAACCTGGTTGTGAATAGGCTTGGGCTCTTTTGGACTTCTGTTTTGGAGCAGACGCGTCTCTTTCATGATGTGAGGTTATCTTGTCTAGGCCTCTCTGGCCTAGGCATGTGCTTTTCTTATTCTGTATTTTCTTTAATCCTTAACCTTTAATAAACCTCATAAATATATAATATTCCTTGCAGAGAGAAACTAATTTCTACCTGCTTCAGTTTCCCCAAAATTTTAATCTTTACACTTATTGAAAAATGTATATATTACCATGCAGATATGGTTCTTACTCTATCTTGGGATGCAAAGATTTATCAAATGAATCAGTTTACTCCTAGTTATAAACTTTCTAGAACAAAAATAATACTTGTTAGAGTATATATACTGTTATGTTTTAGTTTTAAAATCTGAAAATATACTTAAAACAAAGAGAATGGCAATGTGCGCTGACAATATAATAACCATAATAATTTGGTTACTATCAAAACCTTCTCTGTCTGAGTGTAAGGATCATGGTTGTATTAAGTGAGTGGAATGAGTTTGAACTAGTAAACCATGAAACCAATTGTCTCACTTTGTCCATTCCCTGAGATTCAAAAGGAATTCATGTGGTTTTGCTGGTCTTTTGAATTTCTTGGTTTATAATTTGAATCTTAGTCTTGCTAAGTTTTACTGAATATTTGTGCATATAAAAGCTCTTTTATTAAATTTCATATTTTGTCATGGCACCTACCAACACTTTTTCAGTTACTTGGTCCTCTCAAACATGATTGACCTTAGGACACTATTTACTGATGAGATAAACATAAACGATCCTACTTTAACAAATTTAAAAACACGTGGGTGTATACACATGAACATGTAGTAAGACCCCAAATGGAAAGTGAATGCCTTTGAAAATTTATAAGAGGACATGGACAAAAAAATCACACAGAATGAAACAGTATGGATAGGTTCTGATTGGCACAACTAGAGGAAGTACTCACCTTGGTAAGATCACAAATCTGCTGACATATGAGACATGTAACATACACACACACACAATGACTCTTCATACATACCCATCGCTCTTCTTTAGCAAATAACCCTTCTTCTCACTGCCGTACTCCTTATTGCCCTGAAGCTGATGCATACTGTACCCTCCTTGCCTGCTCTGGGAATCCTGTGTAAGAAGAAACCATGAAAAAGAAAAATTACAAACAACTCATAAGCTTGGGCACCATCGTGTTCAGCTATATCATACCCACTTGTTCCACATTAAACACATACATATTAACTATTGGGCTTAGGGAAAGAATTTTGAGACTCTAGCATCCAGGCAAGTCCACTCATTTTCCAGAGGATGAAACTGAGAATCAGAAGGGGGGAGAAATCTGCCTGACCCAAGTTTAGTGCAATGTGCTTTTGGGGAAAGATTATTAGGCTAGGTATAACTAGGTCTGGGTTTGAAAATTGTTTCTACCACCTGTGTCCTTGGGTAAGCCTCTAGACTTCTGGAACTCTAAGTTTTCATCTAAAATAATTATCAATACTCAATATCAGTAATACTTTCTCCACTCATCTCATAAGGTTGTTATGAGGAAAGCAATTTCTATAAAGTGTTCTATAAAAGAAAGTATTTATGAGTGGTAGATCTCATGTAATGCTAGTGCATTCACTCTATTAATTACCACCAATATATTCTGACTATATCCTATGTGTACAAAGTTTTCTGCATGTTGTCTACCTCACTGGACCATGAGCTCCTTGTGAGCTAGGATTATTTTTTGCCTTTCTGTGTATCCTTAGTCCTTAGCACTATGTCTGGCACACAAAAGGTCTTGCTTATTGTTTAACTGTCATGAGACCAGGTTCCCTGATGTATAATCTGGAGCTTTTCTACTTCATTTCAGATATATTCAATTTCACTATAACTTAAAAAAGAAAATAAATGAAAGTGTAATTTTATATTTTTAGACTATTCATGCTTGTTTAGCACTGCAAACACTATCTCTGTAAAAGAAGCAGTGGAAAAAAAGGCTGGTGAAATATCTAAGGACCCTTAAAAATGTTATGAACCTGAGGATGTTCTTAATTTAGAAAATTATATCACTTTTTCTACAAACACCCCATTACAAAAGGGGCACCTAGTGAAAGTCACTTGAGTAAAAGTAACTTAAGTATTCAGAATCTTTTCCACCAAATTATGTTTCATAAGTAATGATGCTATAAAAAGCATTTAGAAATTGCTCTTTAAAAAAAAGCCTTTAGAAATAAGAAATACAAATACAAAAGAGTTCATATCAGGAGAAAGATCTATATTTGCTTTCTAGTTGAAAGGTGGCAATAGGTTTAATAAAATAGTAAAGGTATATCATTCCAAAGGATATGGAAAGAATGCTGGATTTGGAGTTAAGAGATACGAATTCAAGTTCTTACTCTGCTACTTATTTATATGACTGGGCAAATTAATTTCTCTATCTGGGTCTCAAGTTTCCTTGGCTATGAAAGGGAGTTTGACTAGAAGATTCCTAAGATCTTTCTACAGTCTAACATTCAGTCATTGTGTAGTTAAGTCTATTAAGGGGTTCTGTGAAAATTCTACTACACTGTGACATCTAGGAGGGCAAAAATTGTGTCTTTATCAAAATTTGACATTTCTCTCAGGGCCTAGAACAATGCTCTTAACCCATTAGACAATAATTAAGCAATAAATGTTGAATGAATGTTTTAAGGAATGAAAGTCTAAATACAAAAAAGAATAAATCCAAACAAACAGGGAGTTCTTATATAGTATAATGAGAACTGATAAAAACTGAGTGTGGAAATTTGGGCCCTAGACCTGGCTTTTCAACCCTTTCTGAGACTAACATTCCTCACAAAAGGTTGTTGATATCTAAGCTCCCTTCCAGCTTGAACATGCTATGATTCATTGACTGTTAGAATTCCATATGCATAATTTACACATCTATAAATAAGTGTAATTTTACATCGACATCTGGATTGATGTTATAACAGCATTTCCTCTTCCCCACCATTGAATTAATACAAATATCCTTCAGGAAAATGAAAGAAACAGAGTAACAATCTTTCATAAAAGAACAAGAAATTTGATGACAGAAATATCAATAGAAAAATAAAGGCTCACAAAAAGTATTGACTTACTCTCCTAGACTTCGATCGGGAAAGGCAGAAGCAACAAAGGAAAGAAAAAGCAAAGAATTTGAAAAGAGAATTAATTAAAAAAAATTTCCCAATGATTGTATGTAGCACCCTCTTATTAATGCACATTGAAAACACCTTTATAATGAACTAAACAAAAATCTCAGTCATAACCCATTTTATTTTCTTAGTCCTTAGAAATACTGTATTTTTTCCCTATGGACTAATGAAAACAATATTCAATAGATTTGTAGGGCTTCATTCTCAACTCCAACTTTCCAAATTAGACTAGGAAAAATCTGATCCAAGAAACAAACTGAAAAGATTTGTTTTACCAAAGTGGTTCATGAACCTCAGTGTAAGAAATGTGAACCCACCCACAAAATAAAAAACCCAAACCACAAAAACAATAAAAACAAAACATCAGACAGAAGCATAGGTTTCTTTAAAAAAAAAAAACCCAATGATAGGGGGCAGCTGGGTGGCTTAATGGATTGAGAGCCAGGCCCAGAGAAAGGAGGACCTGAGTTCAAATTTAGCCTCAGACACTTTATAGCTGTGTTACCCTGGGCAAGGCCCTTAACCCTCGTTGCCTAGCCCTTACCACTCTTCTGCCTTGGGACCAATATACAGTATTGATTCTAAGACAGAAGGTAAGGGCTTTAAAAAAAAAGCTAAAACTAATACCAGGAGAAGGCTTCTTTGCTTTTTAAAAATAAATATAGGGAATCTTTTCTTGATGTTGAAAAGGTAAAGGTAGATTAATGTAGGAAATAAAGTCCATTACTGATTAATCACTGGTATATGTAGCTTGCAAGCTAGATATTATTTAAGGCCTCAATGGCTTCCTACCACTAGATCCAATCTATATATTCTCCAAGAATACAAAGAAACTTTAAAAGCAGAACAGTCAAAAAATATTTAAAAGACAAAATGTGTGTGTGTATATACAATAGATATATATTTTCTGAACTATGTTTCAGAATCAAATAGAATTTATTTTTGTATGTAATATTTAGAATCAACCATATTACTCTTCTTCTCTACTAGGTGGATGAGCACTGATGGCATATTCTACATGAAAACTGAACCCACAGCATTTAAGATTTCACTTGAATACTTCTTTTAGAAGAATTTCTTTAGAGAAAATAGGTCCCTGATTTTCTCCAGCTCAATTGCTTGGCTGAACAGATTTAGTTATGTGGGGGTTTCAAGAAGCCCATAAAGAAACTAGGGCTTAAACTGGCAGTTGCCCTCTAGTTTTCATATAGTTTTTATAGTTATAAGTCATGCATACAACCTGGATATGTAGCAGTTTTTTTTTTTAGTAAAAGATATAATAGGGATATAATAGGAAAAAAAGGAATAAAGGAGTCAAGAATTTCTGTGAGACTGATCTTAATCAGATGGTATCACTTTTAGTAAGCCTAAGTGATAATTGGACTAAAGGATCACCAACGTTTTTCTAGCCCTAACATTCTATTAGAAATACATATTTTTTTTTCGGAAGAAGAAACTTAGTCTGATACCAAGAAAAATGTATATTTATGAATGAGGCAGGAGTGCTAAGAAGGCCTGATGATAAAGAAATCTAATGATAACACTTTAAATCTAAAATTCATATGAATCATACTTGAATGTATATTTGAATTTAGTATATATCTTTGCCAATTTCATCTTATCACAAACAATTAAATAAATTTCTAAATACTTCTTGGTTATTAGTACCTATTAAAGCAGGTTCCCTTTTCTCAGAAAAATATTTTCTTTTTTTTTCTAATAACACCTCCTCAACATATTCCCTGCATCTGAATAGTTTAAAATTGTGTATCTATAACATCTGTGTGCTATTCCTCCCTTCTCTCCACACCCTGAACAGAATCCTATGTCTTATAAATAGATGCCCTCATTTCCTTCACAAAACTTGCATATTGTATCAAACTTGTTCTACTTGGTACTAAAAGGACAGCAGCAGGACCCATGCAATGGAGGCATGGGAAGGTAAGAATTCAGCTCAATATAAGGGAAAAAAAAATCCTAATAATAAAAGTTGTTCACAAATGGAATGGGCTTTGTAACTCAATAGCTGCCTTCTAACTAACAAGTGGAGATGTTAATGGGAAGCCCAAATGACTACTAGTTAAAAGGTTATTGAAGGGACTCGCTTAAAAACAGAGATAAAATGAACTTGGAAGTCCCTTCCTAATCTGAAGTTCTATCAGAAACTATAAACTATAATATCCTATTTGTTTATGTCCAAGACAGAACTTTTGTGCCTTTAGAATATTAAATGTTCTAAGCAAAATGTTGATTTCTGAATATCAAATACTCATAACCAAGTGTTCTTTGTATCATCAACTAACAGAAGCACTAATTGTAAATGCACTTCTTAACATTCTTCTAAAGAGAACGAAGTGTCTGAAATACAGGTTTTGTTTTCTGGAACTTGTCTGTTAATTTTGGGCGGGATAGAAGCAATAAATCCAAAGCCTCCTGGCACGAACTCTCCTAAATTAACTACTAATGTGCTTTATAGCCTGGAAAAGCAATACCAATAATTATTTGTGTATTTTGAGAAATGAGGGCATTCAATCTATTCAGCAATCTGGTACTTTTAAATGATGGTGTGTTGTTTTTGTTTTTCCTTTCACGAACATCACGTTCTCAGAGAATTCTTAGTTTTAAATTTTTTTGTTTAAATGGAAGGGATGAAAAGTCATTCTTAATCCTTTTGCTAAGAAAAAAATAGGCTTTCAGTAAAGAGAAATGCAAATTAAAAAAAAAGCTGTCCTTCAATAAGAAAGCCTGGGTTAAAGGAAATGTTCAATTTTGCTAAGCCCCAAGGGACATTTGGTCATCTCAGCAACATCAGCCAAGGATGCACAGCATGGTGTCTACAAAGTGCTAATCATGACAGAAGACAACTGGAGCACAAATCTTGATTTCCATTTCCTCTCATATTAGTAATGCTATCTAACCATTAGCATTACTTTCTCAGTTGGAAAATTTAATAAACTAATGGACCATGCTTGTGATCTCTAGTTTTAAAGCTGCATATGAATCCAAATTAATAGGCTTAATGGAGAATAAGTGTTTCTTGTCTTTCCCCTACTGAACTCTTTAAAGTTCTAGTGGATTTTCTGGTGGAGTTTAGTTTTTCTAACCTATGGTATGGAGTTTTATAAAGGGGCTCTCTGAAAACTTAAGTATGTCTTTTCCATGAAATCTTTTCTGATTCCCCAAGTGTTATCTCTTCTTTATCTGACTATAGTTTTGTACTCCAAGAATTCCTCTCATTTAATATCTGTACTCTGATTTGTGTCATAATTATCCATGTACACTATCTTATTTCAACTAAATTGTAACCACTTTTATAGCAGGAGCCAAACAATATTTATCCAAGTATCTTTTCTACTTCCTAGTAGAGTCCATGTACAAAGTAGCTATTTCATAAATGAGGAATGGATGCATGAAATAGTGAAACAATATATTGTACTCACTGTTAGCAAGCAATAACTGATCAATTAAAAACATTAATTAGGTACTGAATATGTGCAAAAGCAGTAACTTTCATCTTAATGGGAGAAGCAATGAATATTGCAGATTTGTTGTAAAGATGGCAAAAATAGAAATGGTCTTTGCTTTCAAGGAACAGGTTCTATTGAGTACATGAACATAGATGAGATTTACTACAAGGTTATTGTGGTTGGGGCCAGCAACTAAAGGTTAAAGAGAAGAAGTGTCTATTACCTTGGTATCAGAGCAGAGAAGGATGTTAAAAGATGGATTTGAGGATGAAGCACATTCAGTTTGTAGGATGAATTATCAGATACTAAATTTGACTTGAAACATGATTATTCAAAATAGCATTTTTCAAACTCTTAAAATAGTTATGTACTAATTAGGTTTAAACATTTTTTTTAAGTTTTGGTTTATTACTAATGCCTGAGATTATTAACTGAGTAGACCATCTGCCAAAAGACAATCAAAACTTATTTGAATGTTTCAACATGCAAAGTTTGGCTGAAAGAAAATCTGGGATTTCAATTTGTAACTATTCTGATATATTGTTGAGGCCTTTTCTATCTGAGTATTTTTAGTGACAAAGTATATAAAGAATTCAACCAGGGATCTCTTAGTGTACAGGTAAAACATAATTCTATTTATAAAGTGTGATTTACACAACTTCTCAGGAAGCTATCTGTTGTATAAATCAAGGCACATATACAAGCCACATAAACTTGATTTTATAACAAGGAAGGCTTCCTTTCATGTGCACTATTCTCAGCAACTTATGTTTTCCTCATTCCTATAGTTCCCCATTTTTCCTCTTTGCCATTCCAAATCCCAGTTATCCATAAAGGTCTAGCTCAAGCCTTGCTTCCTTTCATGAATTCTGAAAATACTCCAACCCACAGTGATCTTTCCCTTCCTTTATTTTACTAGCACTTGTAATATGAGCCACATAATTTTGTCTTGATTAGGTATCCTCTTGCTCTGTGCTTTGATTGTTTCCTGTGTACAAATCTTGCCTCCCAAATAAGATTTAAAGTCCCTCAGGTCAGGGGTTGGGCATTTTTCATTTTTTTCTTCTTTTTAAACTCCCCCAAAAACTGGAATCTAAGAAATTTTAAAAATATTTTTCTTCCCCCGCCCTTCTACCTTTCTATCTTAGAATTGGGCTAGGCAATGGGGGTTAAGTAACTTGCCCAGGGTCAAACTGTGAGGTCGAATTTGAACCTAGGATCTCTATCTTTAAGCTAGATACTCAATCTACTGAGACACTTACTTCGCTGTCCCCAAAATTATTGTTGTTTAGTCATTTCAGTAGTATACAACTCTCTTTATGACCTTATTTGTTTTTTTTGCAAAGATTATGGAGTGGTTTGCCATTTCCTTCTCTGGCTCATTTTACAGATGAGGAAACCAAGACAAACAGGGTTAAGTGACTTGCCCAGGGTCTCTCAGCTAGTGTGGGTCTGAAGCCATATTTGAACTCAGGTTCTCCTGACTCTAGGGCCAGCACTCTATACATGGAACCATCTGGTTGCCCAAATTGCATTTCAGTATAATTGGTTCCATTTGTAATCCTCTGTTCTATTTGATACATTTAAAATGTTATTTTAAGAAGATGCCAATAAACTTTAGTTTATTTCCAAATGGGCGATGATACAAAAAAAGGTTAAGAATACCTGAAGAGATGGGGAGTTCTTCAAGACACTCTGTTTGTGCTTACTTTGTGCTGCTTTTCTATAATCACTTTAAAAAATTTAGTCCAACTATCTACATAGGAAAAGTGAAGTGGAAGAAGACTGCCTATCATCTAGACTCTGAAATGATTTTGTGGAAAACTTGAAGAGCTTATCCATGAGTACAGTTATCATGGACAAAAACTGCCTAGAATTGACAGGAGGAAGAAAGTTGGCTACACTACCTTGGGGAAAAGTTCTTTAATGACTCCCCCAAGCTCTTCCCTGAAGTAAAGGCTGATCTTTTAAATACCAGTTTTATTGTATGGCAACAAGACATGAAACACTAAAAATGCTAAAGAAGAGAAATGAAAAAAAGATCATCTAAAGAGGAACAGAGAGATGCACAAAGAATGTGATCAAGGTGTAACACATTTCAAAGAAAAAATTATTGAGAAGTGATATAAAGGATGTCATTAAAAATGTATGAATAAAAAAGATGGACTGGTCATGTGGCAATAATGAGAGATAACTTTGGAGAACCCAGATGCTACACTAGTATTTTTTGATAGCAAGGGAAAACAAGGAATTGCACCAGCATATTGGGTAGACTCCCTGCAGCACACATAGGAGGACAAGGACAAGAACTGAAGAGGATGAATAAGAAGAGATGGATTATAATTTGCATAGCTGGAGGGAATGCCCACATCAAGGAAATCACACATCTGTTGGTGGGTTAGTGGAGGTGATCAAGGAATCACTAATTAATTTGAGGAACTCATTCATTGACCTCATAAATTAAAGGTTCATTGTTTGAAGCTAAGCACAGCGGGCACCTTCCCATGGAATGTGATCATTTTTGCTTTCCCCATACTGACTTGTCACATATCAGAAACTTGCATTGCCTACTGATAACTGACTGAAAATCAGCTGCCACTACCTATAAAAGGGAGTAGATTCATCTCTTGCTTTCTTGAAGACTGCCTTTTAATTTTGTACTTTCTTCCAAAATGCATCTAGGAGCTGCGGGAAAGGAATTTCTTCCTCTCCTCCAGCCTTCAACCCAAGAACAATCTTATGGCAACTTGTAGCAGAAGCACAGGGCAGAATCAGACATATGCATTTCTATTTGATCTGAGAAATAAGTCCCACCTTTGAGTTTTGAGATTTTGAGCACTGTATCTTCTACAATGCAAAATGCCTCTTGGACGAAGAGAAAGGCAATAAAGTTCCTGAAAAGTATCCAATTTGGAGAGCAAAGTCAATTCAGAGAGCTGAATAGCAATGCTATTCAGACAATGCAGGTCTGATGGAGAGGGAATGCTTATTTAGCAGTCCTAAAATATGTGTGCGTTCTAAGGGAAATCTTAATCACGTGGTTTTGAAGGTAATATCGATGACCTTGTGGTGAGACAGATTTTATGAGAATGTCTATATATTTCTGAAATGCAGCTCCAAATTCTCCTTGTTCTTGGGGATGAATGGGATATTTGAGTGTTTGTAGATTTGATGTGTCAATTTATGGTTTCCTGAGTTCTTTTGTCTTTTGCAATTATTTTTTCATGCAAGGGAGATTAAAACTATCTCATACCTGACTGATATTCATTTAATACTCTCAATGGCTACATGGGAACTGGGGACCTCTTTCCTTATATCTGAGGAAACCTAGGCATGAACTCTACTCTTAGTATATGGGCAAACTTTTCTGGAGCAAGTCTTAGTGGGGACAGTAAGCCAAAGAGTAAATCTTCATAGGTCAGACCCCTAGGATTTTATTCCACCTTTGTGAACTAAAAGTCCTTTGAGAGGGGAGAGAGAAGGATCCTGAGTTATAGGTTATAGGATTGTTTCAGTATCACATCCTAATGTCTAGTATAGTTCTAAGCACGTAAAAGGTACTCAATAAACTTTTGTTATTTATTAAACTAATGCTATATGTTATTACTAGCATTTTATGTCAGTCTCTACAGGCTACTTAGATTCTCTTAGTTTTATAAATAATAACCATAATAGTTCCTATTTCTATAAGAATTTGTTTCAGAATGTCTTTTTTTTTTTAAACAACACTGGGGAGATAGGTAGCACAAAATACTATGATTCCTACCTTAGATATACAGAAACTGAGGACAGGGTAATTAATTAATGTTGTCAAGGCCATAAATCAGTAAATATTGGAGCTGAGACTCAGATGCAGGTCTTTTCCAATATGGTTCATTGGTAATAATAACAACAATGATAACATCAGCTAGCACTTAAATATTGATTTAAGGTTTGCAAAGTGCTTTATGAAAGTTATCTCATTTGATCCTTACCACAGTCCCATAGGTGCTATTATCAACAATTTATAGGGAGGAAACTGAGGACAAGAGGTTAAGTGATTTGTCCAAGGTCACAAAAGTAATAAGAGTCTAAAGAATGTTTTGAATTGAGGTCTTCTTTTTTTTCAAGTCTAAGGCCTTTAATCCTGGCCTACTAGCTCTCTTAGGATCTAGAGTCAAAGGACCTAAGTGATCACAGAGAAGTCACTTAACTCCCATAGGCTTCAGTTAATTTGTGAAATGACCTCTAAGGTCTCTTCTAGTTTCAAGTCTTCCAGTCACTCATCAATCATTTATTAGTTTCTACCATATTCTAGGTACTAATGCTTTAGGCAAATAAACAAACAAACAAAGAAAGAAAGGCAAAAGTCAATCTCTGCTCTCAAGAAGCAAAAGATGTAATGGGAGAGGCAACCTGAAAACTATGTATCAACAAAATATACCAGATAATTTGGAACTAAACAAGAGAAGGGGGATAAAGGAAAGCTTCTTACAACAGGTGAGACTTTAGCTGGGACTTGAAGGAAGCCAGAAAAGCCAGGAGATAGAGATGAGGAGGTACAACATTCAAGGCAAGGGGTCAGCTACAAAAAATGCCCAAAGTCAGGAGACAGAGTGTCTTGTGAGAGGATGAGCAAGGAGGCCTGGGTCTCTGATCGCAGAGTACGGGAGGGTGGGGGGGAGGTAAAGTGTACTATAACCCAAAAGGCAGATAACTGATACAGATTATAAAAGGGTTTCAACATCAAAAAGAGGATTTTATATTTGATTTTGAAAGGAACAGGGAGCCAGTGGAGTTTACTGAGTGGGGAGTGGGGTTAGTGGATGACATGGCCAAACATTTCTTAGGAAGATCATTTTGACAGCTGAGAGGAGGATGGGGTGAGAGACTTGGAACAGGGAGATCCACCGGCCGGCTTATTGTAATAATTCAGGTAAAAATGATAGGACTTGGCAACAGATTGGGTCTGTAGGGTGGAAAAAAGGAGTCAAGGATGATACTTAGATTTCAAGCCTGGGTGATATCTTCAGGAATAATTAGAAGCTAAGAAGAGGGAAAATATAAGTTTAAGGTGAAAGATGAAGTTTTGGACATGATGAGTTGAAGATGTTCAAGGCACATCCAGTTTGAGATGTTCAACAGACAGGTGCAGTTGCCAAGAATGGATATCAGAAGAGAGATTAAATAAAACCGAGAATCATTAACATAGAGATAATTGAATACATAGATGCTAATGAGATCACCAAGTGAAATAATATAGGAGAAGATGGCCCAGGATAGAGGGGGCTTCTCATGATTCGATGACTCTTTCATTTCAGTTTTTTATTTTTTCCATTACTAACAAAGGCTTGAATGAACAAGAGAAAGCATTTTTTTTTTAAAGGAAATACTTGTGCAAATAGAAGAATCCTTTTGCCATGTGAATATGTAAGACGATTAGAGAACCTCATTTTTTGGTCTAAACCAGGTATGTAGCTGCTTCACTTTTCTCTTAAAGCTCTGAAAGGGGTCCAAAGCTGTGGTAGAAGAACCTCTAAGTGTAATTGTTCTGTGAATCATTGCAGCTAAACTAAGTTGATGGTAGGACATATTCATTTTTTAAAATCAAATTTCTGTAGAATAACATTAGCTTAGAAATTTGGAGGCAAAAACTGCTTTCTTTCCATCATTAAATATATGTTCCCAGTTCTCAGTGTAGGGGGAGGTATCAATCATCTATTTAATTTCCTGCAACTTCTCATGATTCTTTGGAAGGCACAGAATGGACTAAATCATCATTGAGATTGGGCATAAACATCTATTGGGAATCGTAGTTCTTCTAACAAAACAATTATTAACAAACCTGATACTACAGAATCTGAATAGGAAAGGGCCTTGGAGGTTATCTAGCCAGCATGTAGCTAAACAGAAATTACCTTTACAATATGCTCAACAAGTAGCTATCTAGGTTCTTCATTAAAATCTTTAGGAATTGGACACTTATTACCTTCCATGACAATGCATTTCTGTATGACTCAAATTTGCAAGGAATTTTTCTTTATACCAATCAGAAAAATCACCCAGTAACTTTCTTCTATTTCTTCTCCTCTGGGGCTAAGCAAACTAAACCTCAGTGCTCTTCTACAGGCCTATTCTAATATTTAAATACTTGAGATTATAATTAATCAAGCAGACACTAAAACTCTGCCTCTTCTGCTTCTCACTCTGATGTACAAAGAGATGACAACATTAAGTATAGATTATGATGTGAAACATAGGTTGAAAAACTGAGGAATTTATTCCTGCTCTTTATCGACTTTTAGCATGTGATCTTATTAGAAACAACCTTGGGTTTATTATATTTTGTGATTTAGAATTCAGTTCCATGTTATGTCCTCCTCCTCTATCAGTAAATTATTTTCCTTCTGTTCCATAGCCATAGACTTTTATTCCAAACCTGGCCAAATGTCCCTGATCATAAGGAGAACAAAATATATGATAAAGCCATTAGGCTCATGGAAGGCAAAACATACATACACCACTTTGGGTATAGTCCAAAGTTCTCCTTACATCCATTATTTTCTATGTAGAGGCCATCACCTTGAATTTCATGAATATGGCAATCAGGGTCTCTAAGATATTTTTGTGTGAAGCAGGTTTAAGATATTTACTCTACTTTTAAGTTTTAAAAACATTTTTTATTAGATGGTTAAAAACCAAGAGTGTGCTCAATAACATGTTTAATTCCTGGCCATCTACAAAATGTGAAACTTTCTGTATTTTCAATGATCTGCAGTAGGAAAAAGAAACACTATGTTTCCCCAGGGGGCTGTTTCTAGGCAACAAGTGGGCACAACGCCCTGTACTTGGAAGGCATAGGTGACCAACGTCCAACATCTCTGACTGTTGCATAAACTGTACTGTCCCCATTTGTAGCTGGTTAAGAGGGAGGACAAAGTAGGGCGTGGGAAGAACTAATAAGAGGGGTACGACAATGGAGACTGTTGTAATATCCCAGTGTTTTCAGCTATACAGTTAATTCTCATGGTGGTGTGGCCACTTTCTTAAAAACAGATTTTTGGAGATAAAAAACCCCTGGCTCTGAGTTTGTACGTGACTATCCAATTCTACCAAGACCAAAATGAGATCTGAGAAAGTGTAACTCTCACTTATACCCCATTAGCCAAAGTCATGAATACAGAGGTCACCTACTTCTTTCTGATCAAGCTGGAGAGAGGATTTTATCAAGTCTCGGAGTGCGGTAAGCTGTTTCTTTTCTTCATCCTGAGTCTGCTTTATCTGCAAAAGAAGAAACTGCTTTCATTACTTACTTCTACATTTCATAGGCCCTGTTTAATTCAACCCAATGTGATGCTCATCAAACATATCCACTGGGCAGTGCCAATTTAATAATAAAAGTCTGTAATACAATGCCACTTTCAAAAATTGCAAAGGTAAACCCACAACTACTCATTTTACGAAAAGTACCAAACAGTTATGCTTTACAGTAACCTTAAGTAGATAATGTAATATGCCTTCTCTCTAAAGAACTAATCTGAGTCACCAATTAGCTTCTTAAGTGTTATTTTAGTCACACACAGGAAAGTAACACTAAGAATTTATTTCATTGTTTTCAATTTTTTTAATGGGAACCCTATTACTCACTAAGCAGAAAAGTTACTTGAATTCCTATAGTACAGCTCTTCCATAGCTTTTAAAGAAGCATACTTACTACTTACTATTCTGCATTATATTAATTAATGATAGAAAAGAAGAGTAATATGTATAGCTATCCAGAGAGATATGCTTCAAATTAAGTTTTAAGAAGCATATACAAATGGAAGGTTTCATTTTATTAGAAATAATAGTGGAGCATTATTCAATCACAGGGACTCATAGCCATGCTATATTGCATGTCTTCAACATCATGGGTACTAAACCTAAAGATTTATTAATTTTTTTTCTTCAAAGACAGTCAAATGGCTTGTACTGTTAACAGGAGAACTAAGAATGCATTGCAACTACATCAGGAATATAAATCAGTTTACAACTCACTGTTAGGAACATAAGAAAATTGGTATGTAAACTGGGCATACCACTTGCCCCTGTAATATACCACTACTGAGGTCTGTATCCCAAAGAGATAATAAAAAAGGGGAAAGGACTTATTTGTACAAAAATATTTACAGCTGCTTTTTTTTTTGTAGTGGCAAAGAATTAGAAATTGAGGGGATGTCCCTCAATTGAGGAATGCTTGAACAAATTGTGGTACATGTTGGTGATGGAATACTATTGTGTTATAAGAAATGATAAGCTAGATGATTTCAGAAAAAGCTGGAAAGATCTGCAGGAATGGATACAGATCAAAATAACAGAAGTGGGAGAACACAATATTGTATGTTCATTACCTGTGAAAACATGGCTACTCTTAGCAATCCTGAAAGACTTATGATGGGGAGTGTTATCTAAATCCAGAGAAAGAACTGTTGGAATCATCTTTCATATCAGTGTATTTATAGTTTTATTCTGGGATTTTACTTATGAGTTTGCTCTTACAATAATGACCAATAGGGAATTGTGTTTTGCATATGACAATAAAAAGAAAAAGGAAAAAGAAAACTGGTATGTGTACTCTGGTCACTGATGGCCTCACTAATTAAGTTGAGCCTGAAAGCCTATCTTCTCAAGGTGTACACTGACAAGTCACTAAACCGTGAAGTTGTTGTCATTAATTTTACATGTCTTTTTGCTACTGAATCCAATTGACTAGTGGGGTTTTAATCCTTGAGTATGTTAAATGCCATTTCACAAATAACTTACATTATATAAATCAGCAGCCAGCTTTTCAATGTACTGTTTCAATTTGTCTGCTGTTTTCAAGCCATCCTGAAAAAAGCTACAATAAAAAACACATGTGATTTATCAATATAAAAAAAAATAGAATGAAAATGACCACATTGCAAAATTGGAAAACAAAATTTATATATATTTTAAAGCTGAAGCTTGTCTTAGTTTACACAAGATATCATTATAACAAGAATATAAGAAGTACTACTAAAACTCTACTAAAACTCAGGTATCCTGTCTCTTGGGTCCCAATGCATTCCACTATCCCATTATATCAACCCATCTAGACAGAGAAATGTACAATTGTCCCTCTATTAATAACTACAGCCCAACTCATCTGAATGCTCAGATTTTGGGGGGTTCTCTTCTTTTTTAAGATTACAAAAAAATAAAATTGAATAGAAATCCAGCACTTGTAGTTGTATAGTTTATATATAGTTATATAATCTATTAGAGAATTTGATTCAAAGGAATAATTTCCAGGGTCTGGTATTGATTCCACATAGTCTCCTTTCCTTTCAAAATTTAAAGTAATGTCTGATAAGATTGTGTAGTATCATGGATAAACCACTGGCTCTAGATTCAGAGGACCAATGTTCAAACCCTCCCTCTAATACTTGTTGCCCGTGTGACTTTGGGGAAATCATTCAAACTCTATGGGCCTCAGTTTCCTCATTTACAAATTAAGCAGACTGGGCAAGATGTCCTATGAAGTTCTTTAAATAATAGTTTCAGAGGAAATGCACAGATCAATGTGGAGTAAAAGAAATAAATACATGTTGAGTAATTCCCAAATGTCTCTGTTTAAAGTATTGTCTTCTCAATTGGTTTTAAAAGCCCTTCACAACTTGGTCCCCCAACCAATCTGTCCAAACTCATTATATATTATTCTCCTTCAGAGCTGTTGAGCCAAACTGTCCTCTCTAATATTCATTCCTACTATTCCATCTCCTGCCTGCAATGCACTCTCCCCTCTACACTCTACCCATAGAAGATTTTACTTCCTTAATGATTTATGTTAAAAAATTACATTCTACCTGGAGCCCTTCCTAAGCCCTCCAACTACTAGTGCCCTTCCCCTGAAACATTCTCGTCTTATATCAGATGTGTTCTGTATATTCTTTAAGGTATGAGCATGTTGTCTTCCCAAGAGACTATCAGCTCCTTGTGGGCAATTTCTATCTAATTTTTAATGTTTCTCATCACCAGCACTTTGCACAGTCAATGGCCCATTATAGGTATCTGATGACTTCTTATTGATTGAGGTGATTTTGATTTATGATCCACATGATAAAATATTTCATTCAAGATGCTACTTTAGGGGAATCATACATAGAGAAATGTTCTGAAAAGATGAAAAGAATGAAGCCAGGGTTAGCTAAGCCTATAATGTAAGGTTCTAAATTTTCCTTTCTGATAGAGACTTTGCTTTATAATTACTTTTGTAAGGGTGTTTCTTTTTACCTATGATATAGGGGTAATTTTGCCTCAATAACAATAGTTATGGTATAGTATTAGATAGTAGTAATAATAATAACACTAAATGATGATGAGATACATGCTACCCCTATTTTCATGTCTCCACTTATGACAAGAATACTTTCAAATAAGTCAAGAGGATGAGTTTAAATTCCAACATTTTAATTCAACTATGAAGAGCAGTTATTTAACACACCCATATAATGAACATTAATTATGAAATGAGAATAATAACTTGTAAGTTCCAGGACAGTTTCTAACTCAATCTTACAAAAGATGAGAATAGTTAGATGATGATGATGATGAACATAGTAGACACTTAAATAATGCTCATAAGTTTGTAAAGCCTCTATCATTTCATTGTGCATCCCAACAATCATGTAAGGCAGGTACTGCTATTACAGAAGAAGACAGACAAGTAAGGTGACTTATCCAGGATTAGAGAAGTATTTGGAAAAAAGATCTGAATCGAGGTCTTCCTGACCATAACTCCAACAATCTGTCTATGATTTTCATTATCTCATGCAAAAAGAGCTTGGAATAAAGGTAGATTCTATCTAAAGCACATTATAAGTAGCAGATAAGAGGGAGTCAAGGGATATTAAGAGTTTGTGGACTGAAGAAAATTAGGAGGAAAATAGGGCAATTTCCTTTCTGTGTAAGAGATGGAAAAATAATATTCAAATAGGGCAATCCCTTCTTCCTGGTGGAGAGGAGAGGAACACTAATTTGTAGGAGGTAGTTTAGAATGAAGACTTATCCCTTAGCTTGGAGGTTTGTCAAGATTATTTTTCCTAGTTCATCATTCCTACTTTTAATTTCTTTGATTCTGTGAGAAACAAGAGAGTGATTATATGAAAGCAATAAACAAAAGCAAGGATTGAACTGTGTAGACACTACTCAGTAATGTAACAATAATTCTACTAAACCACAAAGAACCGAATAACAGAGCTGACTAATTATATCAATGCCACTGTGGCTTCATGATCACAAAGAGCTAGAAATTGAGAATCTTGGGGCAGCTAGCCTACGGATGGGATGACCTGGGTTTAAATATGGTCTCTGATATTTCCTAGCTGTATGACTCTGGACAAATCACTTAACCCCCATTGCCTATCCTTTACTGTTCTTCTGCCTTGTAATTGATGCTTAGCATCAACTCTAAGACAGAAGGTAAGAGTTAAAAAAAAAAAGAGATAGAGGATGTTATGAGTGGAAGCTTGGAGCCCATTCAACTCAACCTTGTCATTTTAAGAGAAAGCTACTGAAGGCCAGAGAGGTGAGGTTATTTGCCCACTAGTAAGTCACAGCCAGTATTGAACTGAGGTCTCTTCGTTAGTTTTTAATTATTCTATTAAAAAGAGGACATGAAATACATTTGCTATAAAAACACAAATACTATCCTAAGGGGTTCAGCTCGAGGCCACTAAGCTTCTCTCTCTACTAATACTCAATTAATACAACAACATTTATGTCTTCCAAAAACCCTATTGTGACTCATCTTGGCATGGAAGTAACATTGGGGACTTTAAGGATAGGTGAGACCAGTATGTGCTCTGGTAGACTACAATGGTGGGAAGGCTTTGAATAAACACCCAGGGGAACCAAGTCTGCTATTAAAAGATCCACCAAGGTAAGTATAAAGAGGTTTACCACCAAAATATGGGCTACTAAGTGATTAATTCTTTGGCCATGGTTACCCAAATGAACAACCAACAAAATGAAAGAAAAAAAAAATATATATATATATATTTAAAAAACCCTTACCTTCCATCTTAGAGTCAATACTGTGTATTGGCTCCAAGGCAGAAGAGTGGTAAGGGCTAGGCAATGGGGGTCAAGTGACTTGCCCAGGGTCACACAGCTGGAAAGAAAATATTTTTCAATAAAAGCAAACATCACTGCCAGGTCCCAAGAAATTTAAACAAGTCACAGTCTATCTACAATATGATGAGAATTATGTGTACCACCATTAAGCCAAGATCTTCCTTATTTATCTGACACTTGGGTCAACAAGGATGACTTTAGTCTTTAAAGGCATATTTTGAGAGGAATTTTTAAGTGTTTTAATGGCATAGGATGATAAGACATTTTCATCTGGAACTCAATCAGCTGGTACACTATTAAGTTATAAATCAATACACAATGTTGTTTTGTTATAATAAGTTAAAGACAGGATAGCAAAGCAATAAGTTTCTGACATGATTGTAAGTGTGTTCTGAACTAAATACAATTGATTAAATGTCTTAATATGACTGGCACTTCAGTTTCAAATGAATCTTCAATTTGGGAATTATTTTCACATCAATGTGATCAAATTAAACTTCTTTTTGAAGCTATGCTATCTTTCACAGTGAAAAACAATGACAAGGAAAGGAAGGCATTACATTTAGTTCCCATAGTTCTATAACCATAGAAAAAAATAACTGTTTTCAGTCCCCTACCCCTTCATATTTATCTCCTGGATTAGCTTTAAATTACCTAGTATTTGGAAATGCTCAGGAGATTGAAAATTAAACTTTAGAGACACTATTATCAGAGAGTATCATGAACATTATTTACCAAATTAAAAACATACACAAAATGAAGCTCAGAAAAACGACTCTCCAATGAATCAGTTGTTACTTCATTTTGAAAATCTAATTTATAAGCTCATGACTTTGACTAAATTAGATATTGATTCCAAGGCAATCTAAGATACTTAGTGACATTTCTTCCCAAACACACCCTGTGAAACTCCAGGCAAACCTACAGTCATATACCCTGTCCCCATGGCATTTAAAAACCATAATGGTGGTTTAGAGAATAACTAATTATCTTCCTTTGTTCAAACACTGCACAATGCCCTTTGATTATAAAGGAAACAATGGGTGATTTCTATGTTTCAGTTTACAAGACTAGTAGAGCATTACTGAGAAAAAGGTTTTCCTCTAAGTTTATGGACAAGAGAGTTCTATGTTCTAACTGTTATAAAGAGTTTGCTAACCAGCCCCCCTGTGAAAACCGTCTAGAAATCAGGGTTTAGATGAAGGTTGTCTGCTTATGTATAGAGGAGGAAGGGATAGATTTTTCTTTCAGAATAAGATAATTTTATTGACACTGCTCTCTCATCATCACAGTTCTATAATGGCAAACATGCTTCTTTACAAAAGCATTAAAGAATGTTTTTCTATAAATTATCAGATCTTCACAGGATATCAGAGGCAGAAGGAAAGTTAGAGGCTACTTATTTCAATCTATACCTGAAAATAAATTTCTCTGCATGTGGATGACAAGCAGTGATCCTAATGACCTCTAATGAGGGGAAATTCCCTATGTCCAGAGGAAGCAAATTCAATATAGGGATAACTCATTATTAATAGATTCTCTGTCCCCCCTCCCCATATTTAGCCTAAATTTTGATTCTTTGTCATGTTTCCCCTTTGCTTCTAGTTCTGCCCTTGGGGAAAAGAAGAATAAACTGAATCTCTCATCCATGTGCAGTCTCTCAAATACTTTGAAAGCAGCTATCTTACCTACCTCATGTCTTTCCTTTTCTAGGCTAAACATCCCCAGTTCCTTCAAACGTCCCCTCTAGACATGCTCCCAAGGACCTTCCTTTCTGACTACATCCCACATGGAGGCCTATACTCTAAAAGATATAAAGTGTCAGAAAGTAATATTTCAGCTTTTCATGTAAGAAAAACTTTCCTAACAATGATAATCCAGTTCAAGTCCTGTTTCCAGTGCTTACTAGCCCTGGGAAAATCATTTAACTTTTTAATCTCAATTTCTTTATCTGTAAAGAAGAGTTAATTATAACACTTATTATGCCTACTAATGAATACCTAATAATAATAATGGACACTAGGTAGCTCAGTGAATGGAGTGCTAGACTTGCGAGCCATAAAGACTTGAGTTCAATTCCAGCCAGACACTTACTAGCTGTGTGACCCTAGGCAAGTCACTTAATTTTTGTTTGCCTCAGTTCATTTTTAAAATGAGATGGGGAAGTAAATGGCAAACCACTCCATTATCTTTGCCAAGAAAACTTCATGGACAATATGGGCGTGCTATGGTCCCCAGAGGCACAAAGAATCAGACATGACTAAATAATAATGAATAACAACAACAGTAATAATAACAGAGATTTCTGGAAAAGTGAAAAGTATATGTAAAGAGTTATACAAATCTTAGAAGCACTAAATAATATAAAAATGTTAATTGTTACTATTATTATTTCCCCCAATGGGATCTTTACGAGGCAGCAAGATGAATTTGTTAGGAAATATCTTTTCAAGTACAGGTTAGACTAAGTGGCCTCTGAGGTTTAGCCAACAAATATTAATTGGTTCCCTCCAGTGCAGGAGGATTTAGTGAAGCTTTGACTTTAATCAATTATCCTTCTGTGAATCTGAAATTTTTTTCCTGTTAAATTTTGTCCATTTATAAAACATTTGAATTCTTCTCCCCCTTTTTGAAGGGGGAAGGAGTAGTGGGCTATCAACGTATTTTTTACAATTCCTAACAAACTCTACTCAATAGCCTGCAAGATTCAGATATCAAAGGAAAAGCCCCAAATTTGAAGAACTGGAAAAAACTGTTGCCAAAGAATTGCAATGCAGAAAAGTGAGTGGCCCATTTATTGCTAGAAATATGTATGCAATAAAATGTTTCTAAAAAAACCCAGAAACTAATAAAAAGCTTGTTTGAAAAAAAAATTCCACTTGTAAAAATCAAATAGACCTTTAAAGGTCTAAATGCCACAACTCAGAACACTTTAGAACCATTCCCCAGAACAGAAAGCACTGGGGTAAAGGTTAACTGGAGCTTGCAGATAACAGAAAGTACTGCTCCTGATGTAAATTAATACTACCCCCCCCAAATCAATTATATTTGATTGCCTTAGAAAACTGTTAAATGCTCATGATTTTTTAACGAGAAGTGTATTCTTTCCATGTTATTATTCTGTTATTAATATACTATATTAATATTTTATCATGTTATTAGTATATTCTTTTTGTGCTATTTAAATAAGATATTGAACTAATAAGCATGAGATATTAAAAATAACCACAGCTGGTTAGTTGTTTTGGAGTATGACCAATAATTTATTCTGCAGATCTTTGGAGGATTCATAAAAGCCAACAACAAAATTCACATAATATGAGAGGGTGTGCATAAGTTCTGATGTGTGTGAGAGTGCCCACAATGAAGAAGGTCCCTAGAAAGGATGGAGGGATGGAAATTACAAAAATAAATTAAAAAAATTAAAAGTCCCTTGGACCATATGACAAATATTAATAATCATGGCATAGGTCAATAGATTATTAGACTGGCAGTCCGATACACAATATTAATATATAATATGATAACATGTAATAATAAACATTATAGAAAATGCACAAGGGACAGCTAGGTGGCTCTGTGGATTGAGAGCCAGGCCAAGAGATGGGAGGTAGTCCTGGGTTCAAATTCGCACTCTAGACACTTCCTAGCTATGTGACCCTTAGCAAGTTACTTACTTTCATTGCCATTACCACTCTTCTGCCATAGAAACAAACTAAAATTTTGATTCTAAGATGAAAAGTAAGGATTTTTTTTTAAAGAAAAGAAAATGTACACTTACATGGACATGTGTATGCATGCACACGTGCACACATGCACAAAGGAATTAAATTCTAATTTTGGCTGAGTGACCTTGGATCAGTTGTTTATTCCCTTTGGATATATTTTATTAAAAGAGAAGTTTTCCCATCAAATCAACACCTCTGCTTTCATGTCTGACATCTTGAAATGTTAAGTGACTTGCTCATGTGAACTAGTATTCCTATGAGATAGGACTTAAATCCCAGCCTTCCTGAATTCAAAATGATCCTCTATTCTACTATGCCAGTAATTCTCAAGTATGAGCCAGTTGTTAAAATTTTCAGTGTGAACATGTAGAAACGGGCAAATAATGCAATCAGGGATTGATTTATTATTTTCTTGATTTTCTAAACTTCACAAAGTGATGCAGAAAATGTTAATTCAGACAAAAAAAAAGTGTGTTGTAAATACATCTACTTTCTCCCAGAACTAGCTGTTAAACACATATCTTTAGATATTTATCAGAAATTAAAACTGGTAAAATTTAAAAATACTAATTTAAAATAAAAGTAAACACATTATGAATTAACATAAATATAATTTTAATGAAAAAATTAACTATATTTTTCAAAACAAAAAATGTTTGTGAGAAGAATTTGATAGCTCTTTAATATCTGGCTTAATCAAAGAACTGATTTTCATATTGGCTTATGCATTCAAGCTATTTAGGTTGAAATATATGAAGAAAATCTTGCTTCATACAAATATGCAGTTGGAAAAGGGAGGATTATTTTAATGGGTAATTAATTTTTACTATTATTATAAAAATAGATTAGATCTAATAGGATGCCTGAAAGGTGGTAGGGACCCCTCCCTCCAGCAGCTGCCTATTGAATTTTGAAAGCTGCTATACTAAGGCATGCTACCTATCTCTCTTAAATTAAGATTAATATGATTAATCAATTGTTTTTCTTAAAGAGAATTAAAGTGGTATCATTACCTACCAACTCTCATTAGAGAAAATTACTAGTTGACTCATCAGTGTTCCAAAACACTGTACTATTTCTGTTTTTATTGCCACTCAAAAACAAAGAGAAAATGGACTTAAAAAACAACTTGTTTCGTAGGATCACTGATTTATATAGCTGGAAGGGGTCCTGAGGGCCTTTTAGGCCAACCCCCTCATTTTACAGATGAGGAAATGGAAGAGGTAGAGTGACTTACCCAGTATCACACTGGAAATAATCACAAATACAGGGAAAGAACCCAGGTTCTCTGATTCCATAACCAGGACTCTTTTCACCATCAGGTTACCTTTCAATACAATTTTTGTCGTTGTTTAGTCATTTTTCAGTCGTGCCTGACTCGTGGTGACTTCATCTTGACAAAGATACTAGAGTGGTTTGTCATTACTTGCTCCAGATTATTTTGTAAATCAGGCAAATGAGGCATACGAGGTTAAGCAACTTGTCTAGGGTCACACAACTAGTAAGTATCTGAGGCCAGATTTGAAATCAGTCTTCCTGACTCCAGGCCCAGCACTCTACCACTCTTCCTCAATACAATTACAATATATAATACATAAGTGTGTATACACAAGTAGGATAATAAAGTTTACATTTCTTTACAAAATAATATTTTCATAAGAGTTCCACAAGACGGGTGGTGCAAATATTATTATCTCCATTTTACAGACAAGGAGATTGAGGCTCACTCAACCTACCCAGGGTCACAGATACTAAGGGCTGAAACTGGGATCAGAACACATATCTCTTAACTGTATGTCCTGTACTTTCCCCTTTATACCATACTAGACATAAGGGTTACTAAAGCCCAAAAGAAGTTAATTGAGTTGTTCTACTTTTGCTTTCTGGAGTTATTCAACCCTATAGTAAGTAGTTCTTTCTCCTATGGTTTTTAATTAGGTCTATCTGGATAGGATTAGGATGGATTTGATCATGTGTCAGGACTGGCTAGATGGTGCAGTGGGTGGAATGCTAGGTCTGAATTCGGGGAGACTCATCTTCTTGAGTTAAAGTCTGGGCTCAGCCACTTACTAGCTGAGTGGGCTAGTCACTTAATCCCGGTTTGCCTCATTTTACTCATCTGTAAAGTGAACTGGAGAAGGAAATGACAAACCACTCCAGTACCTTTGCTAAGAAAAGCCCAAGTGGGGTCACTTAGAATTAGACAGGGTAGTAACAACTGAACAAGATGCTTAATAAATGATTGATTACTTTTTAAAATAGGAAATATGATATTCTGTAACACAAAGATGAGAGCACACATAAACACACACAGAGTTAAAGAGAGCTCAGAAAAATAACATCAGGTGGAAGGATATTGGCATTTTCACAACTATTGTAGACTAACACAGATGGACCATTCCCATGTGCCATTTCCCTAACCCCAAAGGGATCAATCAGCTCTCTTGTAAGTCACATTGCTCCATGGAAGCTTCTACCCCTTCCTTCCTATCTACTTCTTGCTATGTGGCATTCAACCTTTCCTTCCATGACATCTATGTCCAAGTGGCAAATGTGGGAGCCCAAGTACTGAGTCAAATAAACTCTTCAAGGAAATAGTCTTCTCCATTCACCCCTACCTCTCATTCCTCAAGGCTTCAGGGAAGCAGCAGAAAAAAGGAAGGAGGGAAAGTCAATGTCCCTGATAATAAGAGCCTGATCTCTAAAGGGATTTTGGCCAGAGACCCAAGTAATCCTTAAGAATAAGCAAGGGAGGATTCTGCTTCCTTAACCTTGTAACACACCAGCCACAGGGAGGTCTAGCATGTGTGTGTGCCTGGAGTCAGTAGGGAAGTAGTTGTTATTGTTTTGACTGTTGCAGAGGTCAGTGTGGTTACATCCTTGCCTGTAGGCACTATGGCCATGATTATAGGCTATAACTAGGTATTATGCAAGCTAAGATTTTAGGGGAAAGTAAGTCCTTTGGTCAGACCAATATGGTAGGTACAAATCTGCAGCAAAATTATAAAGGAAATGTTCAGAAATTTCAGATGTACCTCACAGGATCATGGGATTTTAAGCTTTAATTGCCAGAAAGTTCTTTATAGGGACTCCAAATCTGACTCCATTCTACTTATTGGCTCCAGTTTTCTCCAAAGGGGCCAAGGAGAATAAAGGATATCATTGTGTTGATGACCACAAAGAAGGCAGAAAGCAAAAATCAAGGAAAAAAAATTTGGGTTCAATTAGAACACTAAAAAAAGATGAGAGCATTCTACTTACTTGCATTGTGCATGATAATACTTTATAAGATTCTGGAGTAGGTCAACACCCTTTTTTGTCTTGATTTCATTAACTTTAATGAGATACTGTGGAAATAAAACAGAACTTGATGTTGGTAATTACAGGCTATGTCTTCTTTTGAGTTCAAATGGTAGAGTACCAGCTTTTAATCCATACAACTTGAGGCACTGTTAACTAGTTGATGATCTTCTCAGTTTTTCAGTTCCATTTAAGCTGGCATAGCAATGAATCAAGGTACACCAAAGAAACTGATTAAGTTGTTAGCATTTTAAGAATAATACTAAAATACTAAAATTAGTTCATTTGACAAGTTAAGGTCAAACACAGCAAAAACATTCCAGAATGATCATTTTCTTCTTGTATAACACAACAGGGCATGCTTTTTAAATGTCCTTTCTTATTTTACAAAATCAGAATTTTAAAAGGATATTTTACTTTTCTTCACAAATTGGGCACATGGTTAAAAACAACATTAACATGCCAACAAATGACTGGAAATATTTTAGAAAACACATAAACAGTAAAATTAAGCATTCACCTTTCACACTCTGTGCCCATCTCCACCCTACCTGTTCCCACAATCATTCAGCAGCTTAACAAACAGCATTCAGGTTCTCACCCAATTAACTCTTCTTTTTGCTTTTATTTTTAAGCATTCTAAAGATATCCTGACCGACTTCGACCTAAAGACTGAGAAAAAGAATCCCATGATATTCCTGCTTTGGCCTCCATGCCTTATTTCAACAGAACTCCAGGGGAGGCTGACTCATAGGATCTGGAGTTTAAAAGACCCTTAGGGAACATTTAATACAACCTGCTCATTTCCCAAATAAAGAAACTGAGATCCAGGGAGGCCATGGGGCTTGCCTAAAGTCACATAGAAAGCTATTAGTTCAGCTCAAACATGGGCCTCACATTCTGTCTCACTGTTCCACGATTCTCTCACAATTGTCAGTATCACATGCTAACTACAGGATCCAGAATCCTAGGTTTGGTATTTATTATCTATGACACTAAATCACCTCCCTTCCTGAAGTCTCAGTTTCTTTATCAGTAAAATGACAGGGCTGGACTCAAAAACCTCCCAAATACCTATCACCTATGTTTTATTGTCTCTAAGTTCCCTTCCAGTTGCAAATCCTATGATCCAGTGCTAAAATAACTAGAAGAAAGAATAAAATATCCAGAATATAGTCCTTTTTTATCTAGGAATTGAAGGTACCCTACAAATTTTTAAATGAAATAATAACCTGCTGATTAGCATTAGGAAAAAGATACTGATTAAAATTCTCTAGGCAAATTATTTGTTAGAAAATGTTTTCTTACTTCACACATCTGGAGCTGAAACAGCCGCCTTTCTTTTTCCATTTCTTCTGCTATCTCTGCTCCTGTTATCTCTGTGCGGATCATCCCATGCTGTTTTGCATGTTCTCTTTTTTCTTTTTCAATTTTTGTACTGAAAGTAAATTAAAATAGATGAGACCAGGGGTTTTAAAAGAATGTTTTAAATTAAAAGAATGCTACCAGGTGCAGGTAGGTGGCTCAGTGGCTAAAAAGCCAGATGAGGAGTCTGGATATTCTGGGTTCAAATATGACTACAGACATTTTCTAGCTGTATGGCCCTGGGTGAGAAGAGCTTAGTTGAGCCAACAGTCATTGCAGATCTCAACTCAATTAAATAGATAATTATTAAGCACTTTCTGTGTACAAGGTACTAAGTTTTATGGAGGATAGAAAGATTAACAAGGAAAATAATCTTGGTGAACTTCCAGCCTAGTCATGAAGACACATGTATGGATCATACAAAAACTGAAATAAAGGCAACATGGTTCCATGGAAAAGAATGTTGGTTCTGAAGAGAAAGAGCTTCGGTTTGGTTCGGTCAGTGAATATATCATTGGGTCTGGAGATAGGAAGATCTGAGTTCAAATTCAGCTTTAGACCCTTATTAGCTGTGTGGCTCTAATTAAATCACTTAACTATCTGACTCAGTCTCCTCATCTATAAAGTATAATAGTACTTACTTCCCAAGGTTATTGTGAAAACCAAATGAGATATCTGTAAACCACTTAACACAGTGCCTGTCACAGAGTAGGCACTATATAAATGTTAGCTATTGTTGTTAAGAATATTAACATTATTATGTTTTTATTATTATATATAATATATAATATTACAACATATTATTTATTAATTATATAATATATGATATATTGTAATATATAATATACTAATAACAATAATAATTATTATTAATATTATGTAG
Organism: Monodelphis domestica; assembly: GCF_027887165.1. Lineage (NCBI taxonomy): Eukaryota > Metazoa > Chordata > Mammalia > Didelphimorphia > Didelphidae > Monodelphis > Monodelphis domestica. The sequence goes on along the minus strand of NC_077229.1, from coordinate 128,632,257 downwards.
CACTCTAAAAACCCCTTTTCACTCATGATTTTCTTTAATCCATTGAGGCAAGTAGTACTCTAGCTATTATTGTCATCATTTTACAAATGAGAAAATTAAAGCTCATAAAGATTAAATGACTCAGGAAGATTAACATAAGTAGAAAGTGTCATAGATGAAACTCAAATCCAGATCTTCTTCATTCCATATAGAAGGGGTCAGGATGCTTAATACTTTTGACCTCCATATCCTACATTTAAAAAGTAAACATAGGGATATTTGTATCTCTCACCTTAGAGTTAATAAATAGCACTTCCTGAAAGCATGAGAGAAATGTGAATTGATATGTTCTGGTTGCCAGTTTTCTCTCCTTTTAAATGTGTTTGATTTTCTTTAGGAGCCTAACTTCTTGGCTTCACTATAATATGAAAATGCCTCATATAAAAATGCCTTAACTGATTATCCTTATGAATGGAGAGATCATAGATCAATAGTTAGCAAGGAGTTTAGAGGTTATCTAGTCATATTTGTTTCCTTCATCTCACTCCCCTCATTTTGAAGCTGAGAAAAATGAGAGAGAAAATATTTTCACCAATATTACATAGGTAGCAAAAATGGCAGCTATTAAAAGTAGTGAAAAGGGGCAAGTAGGTGGTACAATGGACAGAGCACCAGGCACTGGAGTTAGGAAGACTTGAGATCAAATCTGAACAAAAAAATTACTGGCTATGTGACCTTGGGCAAATCACTTAATCTTCTTGGCCTCAGTTTTCTCATTTGTAAAATAGCTGAAGAAGGAAAACGGCATATTCCTCTAGTATCTCTGCCATGAAAACCTCAAATGGTGTCATGATGAGTTAGACATTACAGAAAATGAATAAAAAAGTGGCAGAGCTAGGACCTGAAACCAGATTCTCTGACTCCAAAACACATTGCACCAGTCTGCTTCTGAGAGCAACAACAATGCTAACACAAAAAATAAATCATCCTCGGGCCTTACTCTATTGGTATGTGTAGCAGGAGTGAAAAGAGATTATTATCCACGTGTGAGGTAGATAGGTACTGTTTCATTTTTATAGCTGAGTAACATCCATTCTATTGCTCTGAGGCAACATCTAATCAAACAAGAGCCATTCACTCATCCAATCAATCAGAAACAATATCTTACATTTAATCTTCCACTCATATTCTCAAAATATTCTCAAAAAGGGTTTCATGTGCTTTTCCATTTTCTTCAAAACAACCATATAGGGGTTGAAAAGGTAGCATTATACCCCATTTTTAAAATGAGGAAACTAAACTACAGTAAAAGAATAGGAGGACCTTTTCTAGGGATACAGTAAAGCCAGGATTAATGAACAAGTATTTATTTTTTTCTCCCACCTCATTCCCCAGTTTAAGAGTAAAAAAAAAAAAGCCTTTTAACAAATGTGGAAAATCAAGCAAAAGTAGTCCCCCCTCCCCTGTACCATGTCTAAAAATGTTATGTCTTATTCTGCATCTTGAATACATCATCACTGTCAGGAGGTGGGTAGCATATGGTCCTTCTCAGTCCTCTGGCATCATGATTGTCATTTCATTGATCAGAGTTCTGAAGTATTCCACGGTTTTTGTCTTTATATTGTTTTTATATAAATTAGAACCAAGTTCTTCAGAGTCTTAATCTTATGCACTTTCTACTACCTGACACTGTTCCCAAACTCCTCTTTAATATGTTTCTCTCCAACATTTGGATTCTCTTATTTGTCAATAAGAAGCTTATTATTGTTATTAAAAACGTCCTGTAAAAAATCATGATTTAATTAAATCCCCTGAATTAACCAGATTGTTTTCCCCTTAGCACTAAATTCTTAAGAGGCAAATATTGAGAAAATGTGTTGAAAGCAAAAATGTTTTTTAAAAGTCCACTTCTAAGACATATTTGATGGTTAGTACATGCTTAAATCCTTATGTGCTTCATCTTCCATCTTGGCTAATGACACTGATATTTCACAATGATAACCAGTAAGTATGAGAACCACAACCATCAAAGATTATGTTCACTATATGATACCATAACAAAGGAAGCAGACTCAGATATTTTAGAAAATATTTCAACAAGAACTGGAATATAAAGGTTTTTGTGGTTCACCTTTATCTCCCCCTCAACTTATTCTCTTTTCTCTCCCCATCCTATTTTTTAAGCAACTAGCATTATAGAACAATTGGATGCTGATCGATCAGAACAAATCTCACAATGAGTATTATTTCTGACATACTGCATACTAGTTTGCATTATTTAGAAATGTTAGAAGAATCCTTTGCTTCTTGATTACTTTGGAACTGCAACCATCAAAACACAAAAATATTCTTAAAACACAACCCCCACCCCAAAGCTTATTGCATAAATAATGTTGAAAATAGCTCAAAAATGTTTAAATTCTTAACATTTCATGTTTTTTTATTTGCATCTGTTTTCATACTGCTATTATTGCTGCCTACACAAACATTTTTATCTTCTTAGCTTAGCAGTTGTCTGAATTTATAGCCAGGATTAGAAGCTGTTCTAAGATTTTTACCTTTGTTGTCCAAAATGCCTGAGTATCTGGTATATATTGAGAATTTATTGAGTGTGCCTGCATTGTCTTAGACTGTGTAGCTATGATATAGAGCCCTGTTCCATGATGAGTAAGATGCTCAGGTGTATATGTTCACCCCAAAATAACCATCAAATTATTTTCTTTTGGTCACTTAACAGAAGCTGGGATGAATAACATTGAGTCACAGTAAGATACATTGTTCGTCCATAAATGTCAACCACATTAGCAGAAAGAATGTCATTTCCATCTTTAAAATGATGGCAGTTGTGTGTCCAATGTAATATAAATGGCATAAAAGACTTTACCAAGTTTCTTAAGTTAACATAAAACAGAACAAAGATATTCATAGCACTGATTAATAATGAACAAGAAAAAGTAGTTCAAGTCTAAAGTTGTCTGCCACTTACAATTATTTCCTCCTAAGAATATGATGCCCAAGTGAAAAATACTTACAATTTGGTCTCGTAATCTTTCCAAGCTTTGTCAAATGGCTTTTTGAGGTCCTTAGAAAAGAGAAAATGAACTTGAAATTATATTCACCTTTGACTTAGGATAAAATATGATTTGTAAATAGGGGTCATAAAGTTATAATAATTTATATAGATTTATAAAAGCAGTTTATACTTTTTAAACATACATGCAAGGAGATGACCTTTATCTGATCTTTATAAGAACTCCATGAGAGTGACAGAGTTAAAGAGATACTATTAGACCTATTGAAAGTCACAAATACTGAGGCTTACAAAGGGTATACAACTAATAGTGGACTAACTGCATACAACCAAGAACTACAAGCCAAATCTATTTATTCTTAGTCCAAGACTTTTATAATCCTCTCTGAACATCCTTATTGTCAACTTTTCTCCTTCTTTATTGGCAACTAACTATTCAGATTGTTGCTGCCACTGGATTTTTATTTAAATGATAAATTTCAGCATTCTACCTTAAAAAATAAATTCTGTTGAGGGTTACAAAACTAAAAATGTATACTATTAAAAATCAATTAACAAGCAGTTAGGTGATAACTCTGTGCCAGACACTGTACTAGCAATGGGGACAGAAAGAAAGGAAAAAAAATAGCAGTCCTTGGAGGAGTTCACATTCTAATGGAGAAGACAACATGTGAATATCCAGATATATACAAGATATATATAGTGTCAATGGAAGGTAAGGTAGGAGAAGTAAGGATTGGGGAGAGTATCCCCCCATTCCTAATGAGGAAAGGTGAACCCACAGGGACTACAGAAGCAGGAATCTGAGTTGAGTCTTGGAAAGAAGTCAGAGATGCTGAGCAGAAGAGACAGAAAGGAAAAGCATTTCTAGCAGGGAGAATAGTGCAAAGGCAGTTCATTGAGTACAAGATGAGAGTAAAAGAAGTAAGAGGACTTGGAAGGTAGGAAAGAAGTCAGGTTGTAAAGGCCATTAAACGTCAAATAGGGAACTTAATCTTTGATCCTTGGGGGTAATAGAGAGTCACAGGCATTTACTGGGCAGGGAGGTGATAGGATCAGGTCAACACTTCAGAAAAACCACTTTGGTATGTTGGAATGGAGTTGGGAGAGAATTGATGAACACAGTCCAATTAGAAAACTAATATAGTATAGGCAAGAGGTGATAAAGGGTTGAACTAGTAAAGTAGCTGTGTAGGCAGACAGAGAAAAAGGAATGCATGTAAATGACATTTGAGAGAAATAAATGACAAGATTTGGCAATTGACTATATATGTGGGAGGAGTAATGGAGAAGTTAAGGATAATCCCACAGTTTTGAATTTCATTCACTAGAAACATTTTTCCTAACTGTAATGGATAGCTTAGAAAAGCAGAAGTTTAAAGGAGAGTTAAATCATATCTTCGAACACTTACTCCTTTGACTCCTTTCAAGTCTCCTTTTAACAAGGAATCCAAGGTGAAGATCACATTGTGGCTTAGACCTTGGAGCTGTAGGGGAAAAGAAGGAGAGTGCCATGTTAGTTTATTTACTTATTTTTAATGAAATTATTTTATTTAAGTTAATTTTAGAATTATGCTAATTGTTATATTGGCCACTTTACTGGTGGCTAGAACTACATATTAATCAACTGATGACATCATCTGAAAAAACAGAGAGATGGTATAAGATGATCTCTAAAGACTGATGTTCTGGCTCAAATTCTATTATAAAGTCCTTTGTAAGTACTTATGATGAAAAATGCTCTCCACCTCCAGAGAAAAAGAAGTGATGCAGTCAATGCAGATCAAAGCAGACCATTTCCCACATTATTTCTTCATTTTTTTAATGTGTCTTCTTCTGTGACATGAAAAATATGGAAATGTGTTTTGTATGGTAGCTCATGTATAACCAACATTAAATTGTTTACTGTCTCAGGGAGGGGAGGGGAAGAAGGGACAGAAAAGAATGTAGAACTCAAAATGTTAGGGAAAAAAAGGTAAAACAATAAAGTTCTTTGTAGTTCTAACATTCTTTGGCTCCTTCCATTTCTAAGATTATCTGTTCTGAGATCCCTTCCAGCTCTATGGTTTCATATCCCACAGTCCTTTCCAATTCTATATTCCAGGGTCCTTTCTGTGCTTTACCAGTCTCTAAAGTTCCTTCTAGTCCTAAGAGTATGTTCTAGGATTTTGGTTTTTTCCTCATCTCTAACATCTTACGCTCTGACATATTGAGTTTTCAGTTCTACTATTCATTGATTCTCAAGTTTAAGACATTCTAAAAAGTAGCTTTGCAGTAGGAGAATGATATATTTTCCACACCTTTACTCGTGATCCCACAAAAGTATATTTGCAGGATACATCCCAGGGCTAAAAGCTCCCAGCACATAATATATGAAGCTGAGTCTAGCTGGGAAAAGGAAAAAAAAAAATTGTGATCTGGCCAACGAGGAAGCAGCCAAAATAATTACTCCCTCTAGTGGCGATGTGTTCATCTGTCTTCATATATAAAATAAATAAATATATAAATAAAATTTATATAAAAAATAAAGGGGCAGGAATAGTAGTGAAGGTTCTTGCTATCTTATGCCACACTGCTAGGGAAATCTTGTGTTTACTGCGAAAGGTAAATTTAATAATAGTAACAGGGATAAAGGAGACCTGTGACTTCATTGGCAGAGGAAATTCTCTTTCCTAATGTAGAACAGCCCCTTCTTTGAAACTTAAAGTCTTAGAGAGTTGCCCAGAGAGCATGGAGAACTGCCCAATATTCCATAGCCAGAATGGTCAAAGGCAGGCCTTCACAGATGATGGCACTAGAATTTGAGGGAGGGTAAATGACTTGCCAAATGCAACAGAACTAGTTACTAATGAAGACACATAAGAAATTATTGGAACCACACCTGCAAATAGAATATTATGTGGATTGAAATAAGAAGGAAGAGCAATATTTGAGGGGGGGAGGGGATTAAGACCTGCTACATTTAAGCCAAGTGCTTATAAAGAAATGAAATGGAGGGGCAGATAGGTGACTCGATGGACTGAGAACCAGGCCTGGAGATGGAGGTCCTGGGTTCAACTCTGACCTCAGACAACTATGTGCAAGTCACACAGAAAATCAGTGAATTTTAATAAGGAAATTATTCTTTCTCAGGTACACTGGCATCTTTTGGTGTTCTTGGATATTTAATTACTAGATGACTACTTTTTAGATGACATATGTATGTATGTATGTATGTATTCAAGGCTGATTGCCTTCAAATTAAATCTCTATAAAAACCAATAAATCGATAAATTCCCCATTCACAAGACTGTGGGAAACACAGCTTAAAGAAAACAAGAATAAGCTGGCACTTCTAACCTGATAAGTATAATGTAGGATACAAAAAGGATGAATACAAGTTGGCATCTGAACAAATAAACATCCAAGAAAGAAAAAAAAAAGTAAAAGTGTTTTCTATATTAATTTCCACTTCAGTAATTCAGTGGCTATTATACATGATCTGCTGGATAAAAACCTGCATCCCCCAAAATTCGTTTTTTAAATAAACTATGCATAGAGTTGACATTAAGTTCTAGATAGTGATGCCTGAAGAGTGGAAACTTCAAGAGATTCTCCCAAGTGTGAAACTCTTTGGGTACTGTAATGGGGAATATCACCCTAGTATTGATTTTGTATTGGTTGATAATGAATTGTATTGGTAGGTTATCAGGTTACAGATATCTGGTTGTTCCCTGTTGGAGTAATGTCTGAACTTGCAGTTGATAAAAGTCAACTGGAGACTGATATATAAAAACCCTGTTTATTTGAAACTATAAGAATAAAGGGAAAGGAAATGAAGGATGAAAAGGAAAGTATGAAATATATTTTTATGTTTTATACACACACACACACACACACACACACACACACACATATATAATATATCTAATAAATCTAATAAACTCTAATTGGATCCCAAACTTCAAAACTAAAACTTCACAAGAAGAATCTTCTGCCTGAAACCAGGCCCACTCTAAGCTCCTTAATCTATTTAAAATATATTTTCTATCTATATACTCTACAATAATTATAAAATTCCTTATATCTTTAAAGTTCAGTTAAGATTTCTCTATCTCTCTCAGTTTCCAAAATCCAGCTGTGACATAAAAACAGTCACTGCAGGCTCATAGACCCAAGTTGCCCTTTTCTGCCCCCTGCTGAATAGAATCAGGGAAGCAGAGTCCCACTCACTCAGTTTGAATCTTCTTCAGTAATATTCAGCTACCAGATATTATTCCTAACCAGCTATATCTCAGATCCTCAAGGAATATCTGAGAGGAAAATGCCAATTAACTACTTGAGCTTTAAACCCAAAAGTGCGTCCTTTGTAATCCCAAAAGCCTCACCTTAGGTACTTGTGGAAATTCTGCCCCTCTGACCTCCTAAACATTCCATAGAAATATTAAAGAATCCTCCAGAAATATCAACTTACTTGATACAACCTACATCTGACTACATTCTATTCAAATATAACTCGTTAGTATGGGCTTGGCAACATTTATTTTTCAAGGTCAAGCTTAAATTATCATGGAAAGGTTTGGAAAATATTTGCAACAGTAACTTTAAGACCTACTAATTTTCAGAAGAGCTACAAATTGTGTTGAAGGTAAAATCACAGATCTTTTCAAGTGCTTAAGTACTTTAGAGGTTATTTTTTTGTACTTAACACCAGGCTAAGGCAAAAAAAAAAATAGTTGCCTTATTAATGCTTAATGTCTGATAGTATGATAATGAAGAATTCACTAGAATATGCATGATTATTATGTGGAGTGAGATATTTATATCCTATCTGTGTATCTGTATCCTGTAACTATCTATCTATCTATCTATCTATCTATCTATCTATCTATCTATCTATCTATCTATCTATCTATCTATTTATCTATCTATCTACACAGTGAAAATGTGGTGTGTCACAACAGAAATCGTTCTTCCCAATTAGATCTCATAGAAGAGTGATGTATATTATAGATAGTTCTATATTATTAGTTTGCCAAGTTATAACTATTATTGAGGTAAATATACACACATGTGCCCAAACATATTTATGTCCTTTAGATAATACTCAAATACAATATTGTGTGTCTTGAGGGGAGGGGGTCTGAGATTTGTGATTTCATCAGGGTAGGGGGAACGCAATGAAGAAATTGTTACCAATACAGAGTAACAGTTCTACACTTTTGTCCTAAGACTACATATAATCAGTAATTTTTTTTTTCCATCACCAGAGCTCTAGTCCATCCCTCCCTATGGTGGAGTGGTGACATTGGGATTTGAATCTTTTGCCATGGGAACCGGAGCTCTGGTACATCCTAAACCAAGCTGGAAAGACTCTGAAATGGGCCAGGTTTTAGGCTGTACTTCTGCTCTCTCAGGCCTGGCCTTGTGCTAAGTTCTGAGTGACAGACTGGCCTCTGAAAAATGACCTTTCCAGTCCTAGCAGCCCTCAAAGACTATTCCCTAAGTTACAGAGGGTTTGCCATCTGTGTTGGTAGAAGAAAGACCCATAATGACAAAATCACAGATTTCTGAAATAAATCCAGTTTCTCAAAACAATAACATAGTAAAATCATCCAGGTGTTAGTCATATCACCTTCTTGCCCTCTGTATATTAAACAGACTATATACCATGATAGAAATATTCAAGCCAGTGTTTTAATCAAGAAGAAAATGCTTTAGTACTCCCTAAAGCCTGCCAAAGACAACAGATTTCTGAATATTGTCTGTCCTAGAATAAATTTTAAGAGAACGAGTCTGAAATGGGAAGCAGGAGGGGAGGGGGAACAGCTTTCAGGTCTGGTCTGCTCTTTGGCTGGAAGCCTAGGGGCTCTCAGAAAATTGAAATATATGCAGAACATCTCATTTGCTTGTAGAAGAAGGAGTGGTCCCATATGACCTCCAGAGTCTATCCCTCAAAGCAGAAAGTTTTTCTCTTTATTTCAGGCAAAAAGCAAAGCAAAGAACTATGGCTAAAGAAAGGAAGGGAATGAGGTAAGGAGTTGACATTGAGAAAATTGTGGGGAATAGAGTGGAGAGTCTGTCTTAAGTTCGAGTGGGTTAGGACCACTAACTACCATTTTATTTTCATGGTTTGTCTCATGTTGACAACTCCCAGGATTTATGGCAACTGTAGAACAAACTTCATTTAGGCATCACATACTGTGAGTGTGAGGCAATAAAATTTAAGGGCTATTAACAAGGTGGTAAAGCAGACTGCTTACTCATACTGTTTTTATTTTTTTTAAAGAGAAGAGAATAATTCAATTTAACTTTTACTAAATATCTAATATATGGCTTAATATTAGGGAGTCTCACTTCTAACCAAAAAAGTGTTCCAGGAGAACTCAGATGGTCAGGAGGACCTCAACTCACTAGACCATGGATAATGGGGGAAAATAATCATTCTTCACATCCTTTGTCCTTCTGTAGGAGAGTATTGGTAATCATGGGAGATAACTGCCTAGACATGGGAGTGGATGTCTCTTTTTATGATCACTGCCCAGACTTTCAAAAACCATGCTGCCTGCATGCTGGTCTTCCTCTTCACCTATTTCTCACTGGAACCTGGGCTCTTTCCCAGGGATCCTAGGCTATGATAGAGGAAGTTTTGCCTTTTATTGATGGGAGGTAGATGTACAGTGGATAAAGAATCAGGCCTAGAGTCAGAAAGAAATGAATTGAAATCTGACTTTAGACACTTTGTAGCTATGGAACTCTGAGGAAATCATTTTTGCTTCAATTTTTTCATCTTGAAAATGAGCTGGAGAAGGAAATGGCAAACCACTCCAGTATCTTTGCCAAGAAAACCCCAAAAGAGGTCATGAAGAGTTGCTCATGACTGAATCAACTAAACAAAAACAATATTCATATGACTATTTAATCAGCTATCTCAATGAATGGAAACCTTTTTTGTTTCCAGTTGGTTTTTTTGCCTTATTTATTTATTCATTTATTCATTCATTCATTTATTTATTTATTTATTTGTTTATTCATTCATTCATTCATTTATTTGTTTGTTTATTTATTTATTTGTTTATTGGTCACCATGGAGAGTGCGCTATGAGTATAAAATATTCTATGTCAATGGCATCTTTCTGTCATTCACCTCCCAGAACTACATGTCTGGTAATGTAAAAAAAATTATGGCTAACAAAGCACTTAGGTAGTACCCAGACCCAATATCTAGAGTGAAACAACTTGTTCTTTTTGCTGGGGAAATAGTTACAAAATACACCTGTCTAAGTCTATCACAATTGATTACCCATGAGATTGTCACAGATAAAACATAGAACCTTCAAAAGGAGATGAGGAATCTAAAGAAAGGGAAACATTGACTCCTGCCTTAAGTACTTAGGAGTAGATTTCTGTGTTGATAAGAAATCAAAAATAGTGGTTAGAAGTTAGCAAGGAGGATTCACTTAATCGATACATGCAAAGACTTTCTAAATACAACTGTTTATAACAATAGAGTGGGCTATATTGTGAAGTAATTAGGAAAAAACATCCAAGAAAAAACCAGTAGGACTATGCATGCCCACTTATCATCAACTGCTCCCTTTACAGGGGTTCAATGAATTCAAGTGCTTTTCTCTTCTAAATACCCTTTAATTTAAATTTTTATTTTTTGTTATTCTGAACTTCACCAAAAAATCAACAAATTTTTACATATGCACAGAATAGAAAAATGAGAATTGTCCACAAAACCACCAATCTCTATTAGCTTAAGCTAGTGTTTCAATAGAAATTCAAAACATTAGTTTCAAAACTCTCCTACTTTCCTTGGTTTCCTGAATTTTACTGGAGACATTACACACACATACACGTGCGCACGTGAGTGCATTCTCTCTCTCCAGCTGTTCAATCACATGTGTCTGTCTCTACGTAACTCCATGGACCAGGGGTTTTCTGGGCAAGGATCCTAGAGTGGTTTTCCATTTCCTTCTCTAGTGGATCCAGTGAATTCTTTTTGTCAAGCAATAAGAGCTTATGTGACTTTCTCAGGGTCACATAGCTAGGAAATGTCTAAGGTTGAATTCAAATAGAGCTTTCTGACTCCAGGAACAGTATGCTTAACCACTGAGCTATAGCTACCTCTCTCTCTCTCTCTCTCTCTCTCTCTCTCTCTCTCTCCCCCCATATATATATATAACATACCCACACAATAATACTATAATGATTCATTTTTTTGCCTTTTTTTGTGGCACTAGTTACTTAGTTACTAATAACTAATAATAACTAGCATTTACACAATGCCTTAAGGCTGTTTTTTTTAAATTCTTACCTTTTGTTTTAGAATTGATACTTAATATTAGTTCCAAGGCAGAAGAGCAGTAAGGGCTAGGTAATGAGGGTTAAGTGACTTACCCAGGGTCACACAGCCAGGAAATGTCTAAGGCTAGATTTAAAACTAAGACCACTAGTCTCCAAACCTAGCTTTCTATCCATTGGGTCACCTAGTCGCCCCTCACTCAGTGCCTTGAGATTTACAAAATGTTTTATAAATACCATTCATATGTTTCTTACAACCCTGCAGGGTAGGTACTTTTATGATCCTCCACCCCCTTTTTTAAACAGAGGAGAAAACTGATGCATATTTTAAGTAATTTGTCCAGGGTTGTAGAGCTAGGAAATATCTAAGGAATTTCAAATCAAGGCTTCCTAACTCTAGGTCTAGTACTCAGCTGCTATCTATTTAAAAATATGTATTTCAATATCTTAATATTATCTAAAAACACTCAACACATTAATAATAAAAGTCCCTTAAGGGATAATTCTGAAACACTGATTACTTTGCTTATAGAAATGCTTGGAAATATAAAGGCACAACTCCCTCATAAACATAAGCTGACCACACAATTCACATTCTAGGCCACTTTCTGATGTCATCAGTAAAGATTACCAATGTGTTTGGGTTTGGGAGAAGTGGGGAGAAGGAACAAGAATGACTAAATATTGTGTTTATGGAAAGTCTTGAGAATAAAGATTTGTGTATGTGTGTGGTTATCCACATTTTGTATATTTTGAGACAGATAAGAAACATATTGTGTCTTGAATCATAATTGCTTTCTTGTGAATGACCACAAAAAGCCGGAAAAGGATAATAATAACCAATAACAATAGCTGACATTTATGTACCAAAAGTATAATAGCTCTTCTAAATCTTAACTTGGTTTTCTTTGCTGGGTTATCATTCACATTACATTCCCTAATTGTGAATGTACCCCAGAGGTCAGTCCAGGGCCCTCACCTCTCCTTTTTATATACTTTTTTCCATAGGAACCTCATTAGTTCCCATGGGTTCAAAGATCATCCCTACACAGATTCTCAGATTTATACATGCAGCCCTAATGTCTTTCCTAAGTTCTAGTTCTGTGTCACCAATTACCTGAAGGGCAAATTAAACTAACAGTCCTGGAAGAAACTCTAACTCAACATGACACAAACAAAAATATTTTTCCCCTTTACAAAACTACTTTCTTTTTAACATTCCTATTTCTGCTGAGAGTACCAACAAGCTTTCAGTCACTCCAATTAACAACCATGGAGACATTCTTGACTTCCTACTTGACTTCACCCCAGAAATCCAATTCTGCTACAATATCATCTCTTACTTCTTTCCCTTTTTGATATTCAGAGTCTTCAACTGATAATACTTCTTGCCTGGACCACTCAAACATTCTCCTATGAATGATCTCCTTCATTCATGTTTCTCCCCTCTCCAAATTCATCCTCCATAGTGCTGCCAAAATGATATTCTTAAACCACAGGTTTGACTAAGCCACTCCATTATTCCATGAACTTTAATGGTTTCCATTACCTCTAAGATCAAATACAAAGCCCAATGCTTTATGAGGTTTGTTCCACTTTACTCTCCTTCATATGCTCTAGTTTATTCCCATCAAATTAACCTTCTTGCTGTTTCACATGAACAACATTCCATCTTGGGCATTTGCACAGGCTGTCCTGAATGCCTGGAATGCAAATCTCTTTACTTCTACCTACTGGAATCCCTAGTTTTCTTCAAAGCTCAGCTCAAATACTACTTTCTACATGAGCTCTTTTCTGACCTCTTTTCTTCCCCAACCCTGAGAAGAAATAAGAGGACTTTATGACCCCCTCAAAAAGATTGAGTGGCTAGGTGGCACAGTGAATGGAATAGTGAGCTTGGAGTCAGGAAAATTCAGACTCAGACACTTCCTAGCTGTGTGATCCTACCTAAGTCACTAAACCCTGTTTGTCTCAGTCCCACATCTGTAAAATGACCTAGAGGAGGAAATGGCAAAACATTTTGGAATCTAGGCCAAGAACACCCCAAATGGGGTAATACTCAGACATGACTGAAATGATTGAATAACAATCATAAAAATATCTTGTAATTATTTGGTATATATTTTTATTTGGATATGTTTTCCCAACCTACAGAATATAAACTTCTTGAGGTCAAGGGCTGTTTCATTTTTTCCCTTTTAACTATATAGGAGGTACTTAATAAATGCTTGTAGTTTGACTGATTAGCCAGAAATCAGATGTACAACTAATTACAGAAAGCAAAAATATGGGTTGATATTTGCACCACCAGGGGGAGTATAGTATTCATACTGATAAGATCAGAGAGGGGCTATTGAGGAAAAAACCATCGGATTTAAGAGTTATAAAGAGAATTGGGTTTTGATCCTGGTTCTGACTAGCTGTGTAACCCTAGACTAGTCATTTACTTTTTGAGCTTCAGGCTCCATATATATATATAAACTAGGAATAATAATATTTGTGCTACCTATATTATCAGCATCTATGTTGACTTTTTTAAAGACTTGCAAAGTACTTTATAAAAGTTATCTCATTTGATCTCATTTTGATGGTAGGTATTATAATTATCTCACTTTACAGACAAGGAGACAGGAGATTTTAATTAAGAAAGTGACTGAAGTAGGATTTGCACTCAGTTTATCGTGCCTCTAGGTCCAACATTCTATGCACACACTGACTTTGAAGCAAAGAGTTGAATGCCATGTTTTTCAGTCTTTAGCTTTGAATTTTAAAAAATTTTTCTTTATTCAAAGTTTTTTTTTAAGTGAATCATATTCTTGACCCAAAGCAAGTTTGGATAATTAAATCTAAAGCTACCAGAAAAAGTCTGAGCTTGCAACAGAAGTACTTCCATAGCTAATTACAACATGGCTAAGGCAACATAATAATTGCATTTAATTCCTATAGCAGTTTGCATTATCCTTAATGGATCTCTTAAATAACAGTTTTCACATCTATTGAATAATTATTTTCATTCATGCTACTAAAATTCTGTTGATTACTTCATTTCCACTTAGTCTGCTTCCAATTTATTTTTCTTTTGTGATAAAGATTAATGTGATTTCTAACAGTCTGAAATTACTAATGAATCAAGGACTGCATGATGTAAAATATTTCTACTGATTAGCTTTTCTCTGGAAACATTTAAAAGAGGTACTTTTGCGGTACTTTATTTCTTTAAAAATGGAAAGAATGCTTAGTTATAGAAAATAAAACCTTTTTATCATTAAGAAAGATTCAGTGTCATTACCTTTCTCTAAAAATTATGTTTTCAAAGAGGGGGTATCCCTCGATTGGGGAATGGCTGAACAAATTGTGGTATATGGTGGTGAAGGAATTCTATTGTGCTATAAGGAATGATGAACTGCTTGATTTCTATGTGAACTGGAAAGACTTCCATGAACTGATATGGAGTGAAATAAGCAGAACTAAGAGAACATTGTACACAGAAAGTGAAGCATTGTGGAATGATCAAATGTAATCGACTAGTAACAATGCAATAATCCAGGACAATCCCAAGGGATTTATGAGAAAGAATGCTATTCATATCAAGAGAAAGAACTATGGGATTAGAAATTAAGAAGAAAAACATATGATTTATCACTTATTGGGTGGGTACACGATTTGGGGTTTTGATTTTGAGTACTCTATTACAAAAATAAATACTATGGAAATAGGTACTGAGTGATAATTCATGTATAACCCAGTGGAATTGCTTGTCAGCTCTGGGAGGCGAGAGGGAAGAAGGGAGGGAGAGAAAATGAGTCAGGTAACCATGGAAAAAATTTTTAAAAAATAAATAAAAATTATGTTTTCATTGTTAGTATAGTAAAAAGCTTGCTAATTTGGAAT
This sequence comes from Monodelphis domestica, assembly GCF_027887165.1. Lineage (NCBI taxonomy): Eukaryota > Metazoa > Chordata > Mammalia > Didelphimorphia > Didelphidae > Monodelphis > Monodelphis domestica. Next base: position 128,617,067 of record NC_077229.1, on the reverse strand, counting down.
GCCCAATGAGATCTGTGCTAATTCCACCAGGAGTGAGCTTGAAGTTACCTTTTCATTCTATGAAGAATGGGGAGACTAAAACAAAGGAGCCAGGAATGACTTTTAATCCATTTAAAGAATATATTTTTAAGTATTTCAAACTTTTTTGTTTATCTAAATATAGCTCCTGCTATGCTAATCACTAATCGTTTTTCTATAGTGGAGGCCTAGACAGTTCTAGATGAGTTATTAGTTTGAGTTATTATACTTACTTGAAAGTAAGAAAGCTGTACCTTAAATCCTTTGAAATATTGATAAGCACATTTAACAAATATATTAAAAGAAACCATGTGACATGGCAGTTTAATGCACTGCTGATACTTACTTGGAAAAGGAAAGCATAAGAGCAAGAATGCCAGATTAGAATTCTAAGGACGTACTTTTGAGTCCCAGGTTGGCTACTCAGTATCTGTGAGTAAATCCGATGGTCTAAAATGGAGGGTCGTTATTTAAGTTGAAAAGATAATAGAAGATAGTGATACAGGGGTCACTTTAAACATTTAAAAGGCTATTCTAGAGAAGGAGAAATAGAGAGCTAATTATTAGCATGGATTTAGATCTGCAAGAGACCTTTGAGATTTGACTTTCTCATTTTACAGATGAAGAATTTGAAATTAGGACAGTAAAACTAACTTTGCCTAAGGTTACGGTGGGAAGTAAATGGCAGAACATAGATCCAAACCCAGGTGCTCTGACCCCAAAGTTCTCAAACTTTCTTTTTTTCCAAACCCTTACTTTCTGTCTTAGAATCAATAACTATGTATTGGTTCTAAGGCAGAAGAGTGTTAAGGGCTAGGAAATGGGAGTTAAGTGATTTGCACAGGGTCACACAGCTGGGAAGTGTCTGAGGTCATATTTGAACCCAGGACCTTCCTTTTCTAGGCCTGGCTCTCTGACCAATAAGCCACGTAGTTGCCCCCTCTGAGCACTTTCAACAGTAGTAACACTTGCTTCTTTCTGTTCTGTATTACTCTACAAGGTAGAACTAATATCAAGTGGCAGAAGTAGAAATTTAACTCAATAAACATTTTCTATTTAGCTATTATACTTGTATCATGCCGGGGGTGGGCGGCACCAAAAAGGATTAATGAAGATGCAGAGGTGAGCTCAACATAAGGAAAATTTTTCTATCAATAGAGGTTGTTGAACCATGAAAGACTCTTGCCTCAAGAAGCAGTGAGTTCCCCTTCCCTGTCATTAGAGGCTAGGCGGCCATGAATGAGTCACTGTAGAAAGGACTACCCTGGAGACAGTGGTGATCTCTAAAGCCCCTTTTAATTCTTAAGATTTTGTGTGGAACATCAATGGGATGTCACAATCTGGAACAAGTGAAGGCTCGCATGAAATGACAGTAATGCTGAGGTAGAGAGAAAAACTGTAATAGTATTAATATAATAATAAATTATATATTATAAATAAATATAATAATAAAAACTGAATTATTGTAGTGAATAAAAGGATACAATTCACATCAGTCTTTTTGGACAAATATATACCAACTTGTAGCAACACCATTAACAGCAATTTGTATATAAGAAGGAAAAAAGGAATAAAGGAAGGAGTATTAAATAAGTACCTGTTATGTACCAGGGATTGTGCAAATATTATCTTATTCATTCCTCACAGCTATCCTGAAACAGATGCTATTATCATTTCCATTTTACCCTTGAGGAAGCAGACACAAATAGAAGCAAAGTGATATGCCCACAGTCACAAAGCTAGTAAGTGTTTGAAGCTGAATTTAAACTCAAGTCTTGACTCCAGGTTCAGTTCTTTCTCCATTGTACCATCTATCTGTCCTCCCACACATGTAGGTACACATGTATGCATATATATGGTGCATATGTAAAAATTTACATGTATGTATAGCTCCTTGAAAGGGAAGAGATGATTTGCAAACTGGCAGAAGAATTCAGAATAAATTTTCTTTCACAGAATGTGAGATTTGGGAGGAACTTTAGTTGTCATTTAATCCATGAATAAGAAGTCCCTTTCCAACATGCCAACCAAGTGTTCTCTAGATGGTACATGAACACCTCTGATGGGGAGAGCGGGAAAATCACTACCTCCCAACTAAACCCCGTCTGCTTTGAGGTAGCTTTAATTGTTACTAAATTCATTTTTTCCTCTAGAATAAATTTTCTTCATTATAACCTTAGTTCTATACATTTTTTTGCAGCTTTCTTTTGACTTTTCCTTCCTTTTTTGAGCATAGTTCAGAGATTAGAGATCTGGAAAATGGAAATTTTCAGGCTTGGCAGTTCCTTAAGTTGGGGGTAATCTCAAGTCTTTGGCTTCCATTAAAATTGATTGAATGTCATGGGCATGAATGTCAAATGATGGTTTTATAGTTCTATATCTTTTTTTTGTGGCTCCTTTGTATGTTATACATTTCTTGTGATGGGTGGTTTCCTAAAACCCACATATACATTGTATGTCTCTGTATTCAATTATAATCTTCATGCAGATGATTCTCTGATCTATTAATCAAGCCCTAACTTCTCTATTGACCTCCTCTCTCTTGTTTTCAACTACCTATTTGAAATCTTATAATGGATTTTCCATTGACATCTTAAAATAAAGTGTCCAAAATTGCACTCATTATCTTCTCCCCCATAACTTTCTTCTTTCCTAATTTCCTTATTATAATTGAGGGCATTCTCTAAGGGTACCTTCCATCTACTTTATACTTTCTATGCATCTATTCATTTGCATATCAGTTCTTCCATTAAAATGTAAGCTCTAGGGGCAGGGATCACTTCTTTAATTTGTAAGTACAGTTCCTGGCACACTAAACACTTTAAAAAAATGCTTGTTGGCTGGATGTTATTCAGTCCATTGTTCTAGTATTTCAAGATTGCTTTTGTGCCATGATTTAAAATTTACATTTGAATTCATAAGCATAATTCTTTCTCCCACTTACCCCCACTTCACTGAGGAATGGGGGAACTAAACAAAGATCGGTCCAGATCTTTTGAAATCTCATTTTAGTTATCAATTGTGTTAAAAATATTTTTCTCAGTTTTGTGCCATTTCAAAACATGTTGTCTTCTATCTCTATCTTTTAGGCCCATTTAATAAGCATAGCACCTATGCCTCTGTCCAAACAACTGACAAAAATGTTCTAGAGGACAGGGCTAAGCAAAGGTTTCTGGGGCACTCACTAGAGAACCTCTTCCAAGTTAACACTGAATAATTTAACTACTTGTGGAGTCTAAACATATAACCAATTCTTATGAAACCTAACTGCACTAGTGTCTAGTTGTGTGTGTCTCTTTTCTACAAGAAAAGCATGTCAGTCTTACATTGTGCTAAAGTGGAGGCAAATAATCCACAGCAACCCTCAGATTTATCAAGCTAGTAACTATTGTATTAGAAATAGGATTAGAAATTTATTAGAAATCTGAGGATATATTTCTAGTTGTTGTAAATGGTTTACTCTGGCTGACTAGAGAGATACTAGGGGAACCTGAAGGTGCCTAGTTATAATGGAGATAGAGGTACTTCAAGAGATAAAGAAATACTACTAGAGACAGATATTCTGGGGTTGTCTATTGATCACTATTGATGGCTAATAGATCAAGATATTTCCTACCCTCCTCCTCCCTTCACTTCCCAGTTTCCACCCATGCCCTTCTGCCTCCCTTTCCCCTCCCCAGGTCTTAGTCAGCCACAAGTAACTCAGGGAACTATGAGATTTCAGAAAAATATTCTTTACTCTTCTTTTCTCAAGTAAGGGGATTTATTGGGAACAACGGGATGGAGAACTGAGGTAAGATGAGGTGAGAGGGATGAAGGTTTCCCTAATCTATAATGAAGGATAGGAGGATTTTGGGAAATATCAGTCCTGTCACAACTGTGACTCAGGGACAGTCAGAGAGTTTGGAAGACAAATATTTTTCTTCTTTCTTCAAACTAAAATCTCAGAGACATAAAAATATTTTCTTCACCACATTAAGTCACCAACAAAAATTAATTTCTTCTTAGCCTAACTCCAGAAGCCCCCCCCAAGGGTCCTTCAGCCTGGGACAGAAGCTAACAAGGATCAGTTCTCAGCTTCTTCCCCCTTCAGCCAGAAGCCAAGGAAGACTCTCTCCAAAACCAAGAGAAATAGTTCAAAGCTAGAAATCCCAGCTTCTTCTCTACCACTCTGTCAGAACCCCCCCCCCCCCATCACTCAGTTCATTCCCTCTGTCTCCAACTGACTTTCCTGGGAACATTCTATTTTGGAATGTTCACTTTGATTGACAGCTGAGGTCCTTTACTTTGTTTTGCATGCTTGTCTTGTAAATCCTCTCTTCCTTCATGCTTCTTCCACATTATCAAAAAAAGAAAATTATGGGGCAGCTAGGTGACTTGGTGGATAGTCAGGCAGGTCTGGAAATGGGAGATCATGGGTTTAAATCTGACCTTAGTCATTTCCTAGCTATATGGCCCTTACTTACCCCTCTTTTGCTTTATAACTGATACTTAGCATCAATTCTAAAACAGAAGGTAAGAGTATTGGAGGGAGCTGGCGAGAGAAAGAAAATGAAGTTTGCCTGGAATAACATTTTTGATGAAGTAATGCAATGCTTTTTCTTTGTATTCACTAACTTCCTCTTCTAGAACTAACCACTCTTTTAGTGAGAAGTTTTAGAATTTTCCTAGGAATCCAGGTTAGGTTCATTAATCTATAGTTTGTATACTCCATTTCCTGAACAATCCCATTCCTCACCTTTTTTTGGGGGTGGGTGGGTGGGGAGTCATGACATTTTCCCTTCCCTAATTCTATAATACATTTCCAATTTTCCATGACCTTTCAAAGGTTACTGACAGTGGTTTAGTAATCCCTTTGCAAAACAGAACCAACAAAATACAATCAATTTCCCTAAAGGTATATACATACATATATATATATATATATACATATATATATATATATGTATGTATGTATTTCCCCTCTTTAATACCTTGTCTATGTCTTAGCTGAAAAGAAAAAAAGACCATGTTATATAATGCAAATTACCTGGAGGAGAAATGAGGGAAAAATATAGGATACCTCTGAAATTGTTTCTACTAGGGGAGAAAAGGTCTTGTTGGTATTTATATACCTTTCTTTGATTTTTTATTTTCTTTTAAAAGACTAGTTATTCTTTTAGTTAAAGTAGGAAGAGTGGAGGTTCATGTCTTTTTTTTTCTTTCAGAAAGAATGTATATGTATGTCATCTTCAGAGCAAATCCTAGAGTCTGAGAGACGGCTTCAGGGCTGGAGAATGAGGCCACAGAGCAGAAAAACCAACAAGGTGTCACCAAGTCCTGGAATATAGCCAAGAGTTGCAAATTTCCCTAAGCCAGCTTCTATAAACTTAGCCAAGAGCCATACTAGAGCCAAAACTAAGCAGAAACAGTCCTGGGATTTCCATAGCTAGAACAATCCAGGGAAGAATGTAGCTGAACCAATAGTTTCCCTACTTCCTGCCTTCTATGTGAAGACATTCACTGGGCTCCTTGGGTTTGGTCAATGAAGGGGGTTTCCGTACTTGTATACTGAGGGAAGAGACACGATAAAGAAGACCTTGGGCCTTAGGAATCTAGAAACCATGTAAAGAGGTGGTCCATAACTGTATCACTACCTTATATGATTTGCTATCCTAGTCTTTACTGAGCTACTCAGAGATGCATAAAGCAGTATAAATAAGGGCAGTATTTGCTAGTTTTGTCACCTTGCATCAATTCTGATATATCCCCTCTCCATTTCCCATTGCTGCAAAATGAAACATTTTTTCCCTCTGATTTTTGAGGCTAATACAAATCTGCTGACTTGCTCAACGCATTGGAAAATCCAATTAAAATAATGAGCCAGCTCCTAGCAGTTAAGTAAGTGACTCTCTGGTATAAATTAAGCATTCTGTGAAGTGTATTAACGCTTTCCTGCCACAAGAGAGCCATTTACGGCACTGGAGGTTATTCCATCTGAAATTGGGCCCTTATAGTAACTTACTGATTAGACAGGCTCCATCTGACCTAATAAGTACACTGAAGCCTATTTGAATTAATGGCTTGTAGATTAGGGGAAAACAAAATTTGGCCATGGACTGTAGGGGAAATTATAATAAAATTTTTATTTCATTTTTTTGAGGAATACTAAAAGATCTGAAATAGGCAAGTACTGATGTTACTATATCACCCAGTCTTATGTTCAAATGCCCTACAAATCACGATATTTCAGTTCTATTATTATAGTCAGATGTAGGACTAAATATCAACGTAGGCAGCCACCCTCTCGCCCCCTAAGGTAAGACACTCCGGGAGACATAATGATTGACATGCTGTAACGACTACTTCTACAATGCCAAGATATTGTACTTTCATCTTAATAGCTAAGTATTTCAAAACTTCAAGGAATATGGTAGTAGTGTAGTTGGTCTGATTAGTTAAGATAAATGCATTAGAATAAAAACTTTATTCTGTAGTAACAAACAAGGCAGCTAGGTGGTGCAGTGGATAGTGTCAGGACTGGAGGCATCCTCCTGAGACCTCAGACACTAACTAGCACTGGGGCCCTGGGGAAGTCACTTAACCCTGTTCACCTTGGTTTCTTCATGTATAAAATGAGCTGGAGAAAAAAATGGCAAACCAATTCAGTATCTCTGCCATGAAAATTCCAAATGGAGTCAAGAAGAGTCAGGCGCGACTTTAACAAGTGAATAACTACAAAACAATCAAGGTGCACATTTTTTTCCCAAAGGTAAGGAGTTGAATGACTTTCAAACCTTCCTAGAGTATACAAATTATTCCTCCCAGCTCTAACTGCATTTGCCAACGTAATCAGAGCTGGCAAGGCAATATCATAAGGTCTACAACAACTTTCTTTCAAGTTGTCTTACCTCCCCTTTTAGCATTAGTTTTCCTCATCTTGAAGTTCTAGTCTCATTCCAACTTATTCCTTCAACAGAAATTCAGAGTTGGAAGGGAAAGAAAACAATTACTTATTAAGTACCTACCATGTCAGGAACTGTGCTAAATAGATATATTACAAATATTATCTCATTTGATTCTCACAACAACCCTGTGAGGCAGGAGCTATTGTTAACCACATTTTATAGTTGAGGAAACTGAAGAGTTAAAGATTAAATGGCTTGCCAGGGAAATGCAGTCAAAAAGTGTTTTTGTCCAGCCCATACATTAAGAAGAATCCCTTCCTTCTTCTACTTAGCTATCAGTGTTCCCTTGAAGATGTCTAAAGATGGGGATTCTAACCTTTTCAGGTAGCCATTATACTCCTGGATAGCTCCATTAGACAACTGATCATTAAATCAAGTCCAAACCTTCTATGCATTTTCTATTCACTGTTCTTCCTTTTGTCACCTGGTAAACAAGGAGATCAGGGCAGGTAGGTGGCACAGGTGGAATCAGAAAGATGGAAGTTCAAATCTGACCTTAGACACTTACTAGCTGTGTGACCCTGAGCAATTCACTTAACTTTCCTTGCCTCAGTTTCCTCATCAGTAAAATAAACCAGAGAAGGAAATGGCAAACCACTCAGGTATCTTTGCCAAGAAAACCCCAAATGGGGTCAATGAAGAATTGAACATGACTCAAATGGATGTCTAATAATAAAAACTAAGGAGACTAATTGAATTATTCTACCATTCCATTACCACTATCATGTGTTTCTTCTCTGTTTCCAGTTCATTCAATGAATTTTCATATGGTATGATCTCCAGGCATTTCCCCATCTTGGTCACTCCTCTGAATACCTCCCTTCCTCAAAAGCAGCTCCTGAAGCTTGAGTACCAAATACCAGATAGGGTCTGACAACAAGAATAAAGTCTGGCTCCCAGAACAATCATAAGATCAAGTCCAGTAGTACTTATCAAGAACTTACTAAAGGCCATAGCACAAAAAAAGCTAAAAGTACTATTGATAGAAGCTCTTGCTTTCCAACTTAATTTTTTTTAGGTAAAGATATTTAATTTTACCAGTAACATGTAATAACAGTATTTCACATATGTTTTCTGAGGTTAGATGATCCAAATGGTCTCCCTCCTTACTTTTCTTCCCCCATCCTAGAGATGGTAAGTAATATGATTTAAGTTATACATGTATTATCACACAAAACATATTTCCATATTGCTCATTTTTGTAAGAGAATAATCACATAAAACCAAAACCTCAAAATAAAAAAAAAACAAATAAAGTGAAAAATAATATGCTTTTATCTGCATTCCAACCCCAATAGTCTTCTCTGGAGTTCCAATTTTCTGAAGTTCTAGCCACAGGAGTGTCTCTTGGCTGGTAGATTCTTTAATAAGTGGGACTATCCTGGAGCCTAAACCCAGAAGTTCTATGTAAAAGTCAGCACCTCCCTGGGCTTTTAGAATTGTCCTCAAGAGTTTGAGGTGCCACCCCCAGATGCCTCACAGTATATAGTTGTTGGAAAAGACATTCTAACAGGAAGCCTTCGTCTGGACTATTGGATCGGTCTCACTAAAACCTTAGACTCTGACTCCAATACCTTAAACTTTACTAGGCCGCATTTTAATTTATCTTACTCAGAACCATTTCTCCCTGTCCCTTCCTGGCTACCATTCCCAAATATTGCCTCCAAGTTCACACCACCCCAATGTCTCCCTTCTATTTGCTGTTTCCCCCTTTTAAATTCCAGGAGCATTTTGCTTTCTTCTATTTATTTATGTTGTTTCTAGCATCATGTCTGGCACATAGGAAGCATTTCATAAATGTTCTATCATGCAAGACACTTCTAGATATTTGTTTCCCAGTAGAAAGAATGAGAGGCTATTTAAAGTGATTTCTCAAGTTCCTTGAAGACCCAAAATCCTATGACTGATGAGATACCAAGAAATTTGGGGTAATGGAAAAATAAATAATGAAGTAGAAAAGATAATTAAATCAGATTTAGAGTTCCATGATGCCTTAGAGGTCCTCTAGTCCAGAGGTGTCAAATTCAAAGAGCAAAAGGATCCCTGTCAGTCACATATTACCTTAGAAAACCTCAAATTAATATTATCTATGCTGTATTTGTATTTATTTTATAAAACATTTCCCAATTACATTTTAACTGGGTTTAAGCCATTACTTGACAAAAGGGAATTGTGCCTGAAGCTGACCTAAAGATCAACATTTCTCTCTAGCCCAAACCTCTCCTTTTATAGATAGGAAGTGAAAGGCAAGAGATTAAGTGATGTTTCTAGGATGGTAAATAGCAGAGACAGAATTTAAACCCTGCCTTTGACTACTAATTGAGCACTTTCCATTCTGCTGTACTGCTGGCATCAAATTAATATATGGAGTTCGTATCTTATTTATACCCAGTTATTTGCATGTTGTCTTGCCCATTAGTCTGAGCTCTTTTAGAACAGGGACTGTTTTTTGCCTTTTTTTTTGTATCTTCAGTGCTGAGCACAGTGCCTGGAACAAATGGACGCATTTCACCTTGATTGGTTGATTTAGAAAGTGACTCAGTCTTTCCCATTCTCCATAATGTTTTGGGGTAAGGAGCTATCAAAAAAAGGACATACTTTTAGAAGTTGTTGAGCATCTTATAACATTCAATTCAGAATCAGTGATAAAATTGCTAAATCTACATCTACATACACATATACATGTATAGTAAAAACCCAACTACAGTTTTAACTAAATTTGAGAAGTGAAAAGACTATTAGTCATAGAATTTCAAATGGTTTTTGCCCAAGATCACATGGCAGGAGAGCAGAGATTTGAAATCAAATTCTCATAATAATGTCTTCCCACATCAAAGGAGGTTTAATTTTGTTAACACTGGTTCTGGGATGAGTAGGGGTAGGGAGAAGGCAGAGCACATGCCTCACTTGAGACATGTGCAATAGTTATAATACTTTTGGATAAAGTCAAATAAGAAACATAAAACACATTGTACATTTTATTTATGCAGTGATTATATGCAATATTACTTCCTTTGAGAGAACCCAGGTAATATTATAGCCTAGAGACACATGAAGGAGTTATAACCTGTCAGTTTTATATTCAGAAAAACATAAAAAATTACAGATTAGGTTGGTTGTCTAGCCAGGGGATTTATAAATGGAAGTGACTTTTAGAATCATCAGTATAGAATTGTTGAACCTCTTCATTTTACAGATGAAGGCCAAAGTTCATACAACTAGTAAAGATCACAGTGTGGACTTGAACCCAAGTCTTTTGTCTCCATATAAAAAGTATTCTTTCTACTCTACAAGGGAATTATATTCCTTTATTTTACATATGAAGAAAGTGAAACCCAGAGAATAAAAGTATCTTGGCCCTAATCTTGGAGCCAGTTAGTAACAGCATTATAATCCAGTACTCCCAATCTTCCTTCCTTATATATCTTGTGGCTTCTCAAAAATTAGTTAATTTTATTTCAATAATGTTAAATAAATTAAATAAATGTTAAAAATAGTTTTTTATTTTATTATTAAAATGTTAGAGGAGGTAAGGAAATAACACTGCTACAGCCATTTATTGTTGACCTAGGAGAATTCTGGCTCTTACACAGGTCAGACTGGACATTTTTGGCCCAGGCATTTATACTTCAAAGACAGAATTACAAGAAAAACATGGGCAATAAAGTCCAAATGGGTTGTTCCGCTCTGTAACTTTTTTTATTAGTGATTTGAACAAAGGCCTTATAAGCTTTTCAGATGACACAAAAAAACAAGCGGTATTACTAATGGATTGGATAACAGACAAGATCTAAAAAGATTTCAACAAGATTATCCATTTGGATGCAAAAAGAGACATATATGTTTGGGGTATGACTTATATGGGAATTTGTTTTGCCGAACTATGCAGCAGCTAGGTATTGATAAATTTATTTTTCTTTCTTTTCCTCTTTTTTTTTTAAACCCTTACCTTCTGTCTTGGAATCAATACTGTGTATTGGTTCCAAGGCAGAAGAGTGGTAAGGGCTAGGCAATGGGGGTTAAGTGACTTGCCAAGGGTCACATAGCTGGGAAGTGTCTGAGGCGAGATTTGAACCCAGGACCTCCCATCTCTAGGCCTGGCTCTTAATCCACTGAGCTACCCAGCTGCCCCCTCTTTTACTGTTATAAGACAGAGTTTAAAGGGAATAAATGGGTTAACTCCTATTTTAAAAAAATCATTTGCATCAGGGACAGCTAATTAGCTCAGTAAATTGAAAGTTAGGCCTAGAGACAGGAGATCCTGGGTTCAAATCTGGCCTCAGACACTTTCTAATATATTATTTTTGTATAATTCAATATTTAATTTTTTTAGAGTAATTTCAAGAAAAGAAACTCGCTAACTCCCCGAATTGAGAAAGTGAACTGTTTAAAGAATGAGTCATGGGGAAGCCTGCAAAAAACCTACAATGCATCAAAAGATCCAGAATGAAATTTGGGATATAGTGAATTGAACAATTGAACAAGGGGGGTGGGGTGGGGGGGGAAAGGGGGGGTTTGAACACATTTACTCTAAATGTAAATGCTATGCCAGAGGAGATTGGCCCCTAATTGGCTTTTTGTCAATGTGCCTACCAACCATTGGTTTTGCTCTCTTTCTCTTTTATTTCCCGCTTAATCCGAAATTATTATAATTTCCCCTTAGAAAGTGCAATATTGTATGCACCTCTAGTAAAAGATCTTTAGAGATATAAGCTGGTTATTTGAAATGATTCACTGGGGAGACTAGGCATGTAAATCTGGGAGATTTCAAAATGCTCACCTCCCAGTGGAATCACAGGGGGGATTCACTCCCCAAGGCTCATGGGACGCAGCTCGTCTTACCCAGCTGCATGAACGGACATGAATGCACATGCATGGGGGGAGGGAGGATACAAACTTTGGTGTAGCACCACCCCATCTCTCTACTTCCTGGAATGTGGCTGGAGAGCCTGGCTGAGAGCCAGGCCAAAGAATTCACACACGTGGCCAGTTAGATTAGATTAGATTAGTCTTTAAACTGCTTTCTCTATCTTTAGTGATTATTAATAAAACTCTATGGAAAAATAAGAACTTGGAGTTATTGATATTGATTTAAATTTTATACTAGCTGTGTGACCCTGGGCAAGTTACTAAACTCCATTGTCTATAGTCCTTCTACTTTGGAACCAATACATAGTATTGATTCTAAGATGGAAAGTAAGGGTATAAAAAGAAAACCAACTCCATATTATAAGATGGGGTAGGCAGGGGCACATAGGAGTTCACTCAAAAAAGTGAAAAAGATCTGGTGTGTTTATTGAACTACAAGATTAATATGACTCAACACTCTGCTATGGCCACTCCCTAAAAAGCTAATTTAACCTTAGATTCTATCACTTTTCTTTTAAGTGATTAGATTAGGGAGGGTTGCTGAACAATGCCTTGCCAAGATCACATCTGAAGTACTGTGTTCAATTCTCAACGCATTTTAGAAAGAACGTTGATAAGTTGCAGCTAGTGGCATGGTGGATAGAACCATGGGCCTGGAGCTAGGAAGACCTGAATTTGGATCCTGTTTCAGCCATTTATTAGCTGTGTGAACCTGGGAATGTCACTTAAACTCTCTGACTCTGCTTCCTCATCTGTAAAATATGGATAATAATAGTAACTACCTCAAAAGATGGCTTCAGGGATCAAACAAAATCATTAATGCAATGAATGTGTTTTATAAACCTTAGAGTGCTATTATTATTATTATTACAAGTTGGAAAGTATTATTCTCAACCAAGAAAGTGAAAGGCTTAGTGATGATGCCATATGAAGACTGGTTTGGGGAACAGGGAATGTTTAGCCTAAGGGCACAATGAGTATAATCAAGTATATGAATATCTGTCAAGTGAAAGAGGAGGTTGGGTAGAAGTTGCAGGCAGGAAGATTTAGGCTCAATGTAAGGAAGAACCTCTAAACAATTAGAGCTGTCCAGCAATGGAAGGAGCTGCCTCAAAAGGTAAAGGGTTTTTGTCTTAATAAAGATATTCAAGGAAAGGCTCTCGAAGCAAATGGCAGAAGACTCTTATTCAGGTACAGGTTAGGCTGGATGGTCTCTGAAAGTCCTTCTAACTCTGATATTCTGTGATTCTGTAAGAGTCAGATAAAATCAAGGACTAAGTTTCAAGCAAGATCAGGGTACCATCAATAAAGTAAATATATATAAATAACCTGTAAGGTATAATTCAAGCAACAATTGCAATATTACTGGCAAGTTCAAATGGAGAAATATGGGTGGGTGTGAAAGCATCTGGAAGAATCAGAGCCACTCAATTTAAAATAATTTAATTGATTTAGTTTCATTCCATTCATGTACACAAAATGGTGCATTGCAACCAAGATCATCTTGTACATCTGGGTCTCAAAAAATGAAAATAATATTTTTTCTTTGGTTTTTACAGTTCTCAGATTTTTCTGAAGGTAATTAGTATGTTGTGGAATGAACTTTACCAGCAGGGAAAAGAGAGGTTAGATTTTATGACAGAGATAAATAGGAACATGATTTCTATTTAGTATTTGAGATAACTAGAACAGCAAAAGAAAAATTATAATTATATGATATATTGAAAAAATACCCTAATTTAATATTATTCATACTATCAAGCTATGTCCACAGATCAGGAACCGATTAATGGATTGAGTGTCTGTGGTGTGCCAAGTATTGTGATGGAGAAACAAAGCATGAAACAATACCTGCTTTTAAGGAATTGATACTCCAATCAGGAAGTCAACATGCTCATCTATAAACATATAGAAAAGCATAAACAGTCGGTAGAGAATGGGGGGAATCAGGAAAAGATTTGTCCAGAAGGCCGCACCTTTGTCTAGAAGATAGTGTCTTTTTAAATTTTGTATTTAATTATTATTTTTTGCCTCATTTTATTTTCACAACAGCCCTGTAATGTAAAGTGGGGTAGGGGCTATTACTATCCCCATTTTATAGTGAAGGAAGTTGGCTGAAAGATGGCAACTGACTTGTTCATGGCCAGATAACTAGTAAGTGCCTAAGGCTGGATATTTGAACTCAGATCTTCCTGACTCAGAACCCAGTAATCTTATCCATTATGCCACCAGCTGCCTCTAATTGAGGGATTTTTCTGAAGCAGAGGTGAGAAGGGATGACATTCCAGTTACTAGATGACCAGTGAGTGCAGAGGTATGAAGATAGGAATGGCAATGCAAAATGAAACTGGGAAGAAAGATTAGGGCCAGGATAGAAAAACCCCTATAAACCAAAAAGATTCATTTACATTTTATCCTGGGGACAATAGCAGGGGACTGACATTATCAGATCTGCACTTAAGGAAAATCACTTTAGGAGCTGTGTGGAAGATGGGTTGTAGTAGGGGAGAGTTGAGGCAGAGAGGCCAACTGGGAAAGCACTGTAAGAGTTTAAGTGAGAGATGATGAAGGCTCCTGAGCTAAGATGGTAGATGCAAATGTATGGAAGTAGAAAAGAACTGGCAAATGATGGGGTATATGGGGTGGGGTGGGGTGAGGGTCAGAGATGGATCAAGGACAGTGTCCAAGCTGCAAATCTGGAAAATTGGAAGAATATTGGGGTCTTGAAGAGAACTAAGGAAGATGGGAAATTTCTCTTCTGAATATTTAGAATTGGAGATGTCTCTAGCACATTCAATTTGAAATATTCAACAGGAAATGAAGAAAAGTTTGGACTAAAGACCAATACTTGGTATGGTGCCTAATGTTTACTGGCATTGAAAGAAATGGAACAGTTTTTTTTAACTCTTTTCATATTTCAGAGTTAATGCTCTCTTTGCCCTATAAACACAGACTCCTAGACTTTGAAGAAAATACAAAAATCCTTTTTACAACATTAAATTCAATCCCACAAGCATTTTTAGATACTGTTATGGACCAGATATTGTGCTAGGGGAACTGAGGATATAAAGACAAAAATGGAAGTTAAAAAAAAAAAGTTCTTGTCTACAAAAAGAATACTTGTCATTGAGGGGAACCAATGTAGGATTACACAATAACAGATTTAGATTTAGAGCTTCATCGAATGATATTGGAAACCGTCCAATCAAACCTTCCACATTTTATAGATGAGGCATTGAATTTACACAAATACTAACAGAGCTGGGATTAGAAACCAGACCCTGTGACTCCAAAATCAGGGCTCTATTCATTGTAATGTGTACACAGAAAAGTAGATGTAAGTATAAATAATAATGACAGTCAATATTTAGAGTGTTTTAATGTTTGCAAAGCACTAGATAAATATTGTCTCATTTGACTCATAACAGCCCTAGGAGGAAGGTGCTCATTAATTCCATTTTCACATGGGGAAACTGAGGCATACAGGTTGAGTAACTTGCCCAGGGCCACAGAGCTAATAAGTGTTTGAGTTTGGATTTGTACTCGAGGTCTTCCTGACTCTAGGGCCAGTGCTCTATCCACTGTACCACTTAGTTATCTCTGAAAAAGTATCTGACAAAGTAAATACCGGGGCAGATAAGTGGCACAGTAGATAGAGCATCATGCCTGGAATCCAAAACACCTGGGTTCAAATTTTACGTTGGCCACTGTGTGACACTGGGCAAGTTGCTTAGCCCTGTATTGCCTAGACTTACTGCTCTTCTGCCTTGGAGTTGATACCTACTATTGATTTTAAGAGTGATGGCAGAGGTTTCTTTAAAAAACAAACAAACAAACAAACCCTAGCCTGAGAAAAGGGGAAATAGCCCTTACATCTTGTTTTTGACCAAAGAGCCTAACCCGTTTCCTTCTGTCTTAGAATTACTACTAGGATAGAAAGTAAAGGTTTCAAAATGAATACAAACTAAGTTAGTGGTCCAATGGGGTTGGGAAATGGTACTTTAGCCAGACATTGTTGAAGCATCAAGAAAGACTTGATTTAAGAGGTGGCATATGAGTTGAGACTTGAAGGAAGCCAAAAATGGCAAGAGATAGAGAGGAAGAGGTTCCAGTTGTTGGAGAATGCATTACAAAGGCATAAATGAAAGTGGAAAAATGGAATGTCAGTTTGTGGAGCCAGGTGAGCTGGACTATAGAGTGCATGGGAAGGGATAATGTGAAACCAGTCCAAAAAGATAATATGGAGCTAGATGGTGCCAAACAGAGTTGTTGGTATTTTAACCTAGCCAGTGAACCTTCTGAGCAAAGGAATGACCCACGTTTCAGGAATATCAATGTTGACTCTATGGAGTCTGGATAGCAGAGATTGGAAGCAGAAAAACTAAGTGGAGGCTATTGCCACGTAAGGTGAGAAATGTTAAAGGCTGGAACATCCCCTAATTGGTGGTCACATGGTCCCTGGATCAGATACCTCCAGTGATGGGAAACTCAATATTTTATTCACTAGGCAGCTTATTCCATTTTAAAACCACTGTTTGAAAGTTCTTCATATCAAACTGATATCTGGTTTCCTGTAACTCCCACATTTTGGTTCTACTTTAATCGACATTTCACAGTTTCTGAATGAATCACGATCAACTCTCAGAACCTTAATTACCAGTTTTCATGGATGTCTTCTACAATTTTTAGGGTTTAAGCTAGAAGGATACCAAAGAGTCATTGATATTAAATCACATTTTCCTTGCTTTAATTAAACATCTCTATCACAGAGTTAATCATTGCCATATACTTTACTATACTTCAAGCCCCCATGATTTCATCAGTGTGTATGCTCTGCCCTCTGCAGATGTAGACAGTAACCCTACCATAATTTAGTAGATAGTCTTGGTGAGTTGCTAGAGCTAAAGAAAAATCATGACCCGGTGACCCAACATCTGGGAATGGAGTTCTCCTTATTTAGATATACTGATACGCAGATAAAAGCCATATAATGCATTCACAAACCACTATTCAAAGCCTACCCTAACTGAAAAGCCCCATTAGAATAGAGACTCTGCTGGTATAACTTCTGGGAGTCCAGGGCCACCTCAATGACATCAAGACTTTAGTGGAAGCATTGCTGTTTTATTCAGTAAATCAAGAAACAAGCATTTGTGAAATGCTTGCTATATGCAGGGTTCTGTGCTAATAACCAGTAGGGACATTAAAAAAAAAAACATAAAACCAAAAAATTGCTAAAACAGTCTTGGCTCTCAAAGAGTCTCTATAATGGGGGATATAAGATACCAATAACTATATATAGTCAAGATATATATATGAGATAAACTTGAGGTAATCTCAAAAGGATTGCAATTGGAGTTGGAAAAGATCCCTACACAATGTGGTTATTTAAACTGAGACTTCAAGGATGCCAGGGAAGCCAGAAAATAGCAATGAGGAGGGAGGAAGAGCATTTCTGCCAAAGGGGACAACCAAGGAAAAAAAGCACTGTTATGGGCAAGGAAAAGCAAAAAGGCCAATATCGCCAAATAACAGAGGAATTCTAGTCTTAGCTCACTGTTACAACATAGTATAGTAGATAAGAGGACCAGCTTGGGATTTAAGAAGATTTTCCTCTGGCAAATCTTATGTGACCAAAGTAAAGTGTTACTTAACCTCTCAGTGGCCAGGGCAATGCTCTTCAATTGTAAATTGCTGAAAAACTGCCTATTTGCTTCAGCAAAGGGAATTTCCACAAAAGGCCTCTTCAGACCAATGAAATCACAGTTCTGGATCAAAAAACTAGCCTGAGTGGAGTAGCTAGGTGGTTTGGAAGACAGAGAGCCAGGAGTAGAGACAGAAGGTCCTTGGTTCAAATCTGGCTTCTGACACTTTCTGGGCAAGTCACAACCCCAGATGCCAATCCCTTATTGATCTTCTACCTTGGAACTGATACTTAGTATTGATTTTAAGAGAGATGGTAGAGGTTTAAAAACTAAATAAAACAAAAAAACTTGTCTAAGAAAGGGGGAAACAGGCGTTACATATTATTTTCTATGGTATATAATTGAAAATCTGTTACCCTAAAAAAAAATCATACATTTCCCAGGAGCCCACTGACTTTCTGTCCTTATGTACTTCCTGTAGGCAGGGGATATTAGGTGGGGATGTGAAGAGTCCCGCCCTCTCTTTGGCTTCCTGTCAGCATGGTGATGGTGATGGTGGTGAGTGAGGATTTTGAGATGGGCTAATCAGCCATGGGCACATGGAGTTTATTTTGTATCATTCTTATTCCTTTATTTCTAATGATCCTTTAATAAATCTCCTAAAATATAATATTTTTATTATTGAGATTTAAATTAAAATTTTACAATGATGGCAACTGCTAGTCAGGGAAGAATTTCTCAATTTTTTTTAGATATCCTAGATAAAATTTTAAGTCATGTTTCTCTTGCCAAGGTTTTTCATCTCACCCACCCTTGCAAACTCTGAGAGAACTCCAAATTCTCTTTGGAGTTGCTGCCCCTTTCTTTCTCTACTTTTTGCCCAGTTGCTCGCCATACTGGCCATGGTATTTTTAGCCAGGGAACTCTTAGAGAAGAGGAGATAAACCACTCTTTTGCCCATCTGCTTGAGCCCATGTTCCTCAGTACCTCGTTGCTGCCTTTGGTGTTGCTGCTGCTGATACTGCCTACTCCTGCCCCTACTCCTCAATCTTCCTCCTGATCTCTGGCCCCAACCTTGAGTGTTGTTTTTGGTCCTGCTGGGCTGCTGATAGTTGGCCATGTGTCTTTGGAACTCACAAAATTGGAGCAGATCTCTGGGCAACTGGTAAAAACTGGGGTGTATTTTCCTTAGGCAATGATTAGCCTCCTACCTCCCTCTCTATGTGGCTGGGGAAACTAGCATTTTATTTCGAGGTGGGGGGAGGGAAGAAGGAAGTTATTCTTCCAAACAGAAAGTAAATTACAAGCACGGCATACTCTTTGAAAGAGCAGTACCTTGCCTATTTCAAACAGCTTCTACTATTCATGAGTGCACTGATGTTTTCACTTATCTTATTCACTTATTCACTTGCCTGAGATACAGGGGAGAAATTCATCTCCCTACATCCCTTTGCCACTTGAGCCTGTCTAGTCTCTAAGATTCATCCAGTTTGAGATTTCTCAAACCCATGTTCTCTTGTGCTATGGGAAATACCACAGTTCTGACAAAAGGAATCTGAATGGATATAGAAAGGAACTTTAAAGAGACTGGAGGTGAAAATTTAAAGCCCCTTCAAAACTCCACTGTTTTATAAAAGTCTTTGCATTTTGCTGATTGTTTGCTTTAAGATTTAATTTTGTTGTTTTAAGATCATATATTAATGTATTCAATACTATTCTGTTATACTGAATCAGTTTAATCTACTGTGTTTTAACTATTAGTTATATTCTGTTACCTTTCCCCTATAACTATACTGAACAAATACTATTGAATAAGCCCAATTAAAAAAAAAAAAAAGCTTTTTCTTCCATTTTGGCTTTGTAAATTGTCACACAGAGGATAGATGGACTTCATCAAAACTTGTTACAATTGTATAATAATCTTTGGAAAATTTAATGAGCCAAATATCTTAAATTGATTTTAAAGGGTCTTTAGACATGATTTTTAGATTTTTTTTCTTTCAACAACTCTGATTTTGCTTACCTCTGAGTTATTTGTAACAAGAGGTAAATGGTCCACATTAGTAGCTGAAGTGAAGCATTATTATAACCCCCACCTCCCGTATTTGTAAAAATGTGAATGGATGGAACATAACAGTCAGCCTCATGCCAAAGGACCTGGGAAGTTGATCCTAGGGCATGGTACACCTGGATGGCTCCCAAGAGGGACCATCTCTCATTTGTAATTTTTTGGCTCACTCTAGCCTTCCACAAGAATGATCTAGATTCTCAGTGACATTTTTAGACCCAACATCAACAGTACAGAGGTTTGGTTTTTTCTAGACTCCTCTGTCACATTTTTGTAATGATGGCAGTAATATACTTTTTAAAAAGAATAACTCAGGAAAGGTTGAAAGATTTGATACATTTGTAAAAAATTGTGACAAATATCCATTAATTCATAGATTTTAAAAATACCACACAGCAGACTCATGGGAATCCTAATGATAGTGGATTTGTTTGCTATTGCCATTAAATGGGCTGTTATAACTTTGGGGATTCTGATACTTCTTGAATGTTCATTACATGTTGTACTATTGTTCTGTATAAAAACCGTTACTTTGTAAACAGTGGATCATGGCCAAGTTTGAAAAGGAAATGGATCTCATTTTTGGGGTGAGAAAACTTTGTATTCTACCTTTTCTTAACTGACACAGTGTGTCAATGATTGTAAGCTATATGTTTTTGATTTTTAAAACTTTTTTATTATTGTTTTTGCTTGCATGTGCAATACGCTATTTCAGTTTTATTTTTTCTCTCCTTTTTGTATTTGAAGCACATGTCACCAGTATTAAGATTTTCTTGAATTTTTTTTTATTTTGCAGTAATTTAAGTTTAAAATACATTTGCCCTGAAGTCAATGCACACCCCAAAAGCTTTAGACTATAAAAATGAATGATTCTGTCTGATTTCAGGAGAAGGGAATACACAAAGAGCCACTGCACAGTGCCAAAGAAGCACAAAGCTACTTGCATAGTGCCAATAGAGCACAAGGTAAAAGAGACCAAACCAATCCTATGTGGATTGATGATATTCTGCACAAAGAGCTCAAGGACTTAATCATGTGTGAGACTCAAGGTTGAGGCTGTTTAACATGTGTTAAATACAGGTCTTCCTTGTACCACACACTCTATATAAAATACACAACATCAATTATTCTGGTTCCATCCTGGCTCCCATTTGCTCCTATAATCTAGTCCATTTTCCTTCTTATACTACGGGCAACTTCCTGTAGTCATGGCTGCAAATGGGTAAGAGAAATATTGCATTCTGTCCTACAGACTTGTGGAATAGAAATTACTTATTTGGGCCCTAATACAAGCACCTGTTATAAATTTATTTTTCTTTTACTTGGAATTTTTACACATAAGACTTTGATAGTCTATATTTCATCCAGAAGTTATCTTTTCTCTTTTATTTGGACTTTTGATGTTTTTGATTTTCTCTTGCCAATTGATTTATATATCTCATAACGCAGCCATGCATCTCTAAGTGATCCCTGTGTTTTTCAATCACTCTCTTCAGGGGGAATGTATTATTATTCTAAAATGCAAAGTTTAAATTCTTTTTGAGAGTAATTTTAGGTTAAGAAACATGATACCTCTTTGAATCCAGAAAGTGAACTGTTTGGAGAAAGCACCATGAAGATGAACTTTGGGATGTGGTGATCTCAACTGTATGGGATTGAATTCAGTTGTTTTGTATGTATGCTTTTATGCCAAATGGGACTGCCCCCAACTGGCTTTTTGTCAATGCGCTTAGCAATCATTGGTTTTGTTCTCTTTTACTCTTATCCTCAAATTATTGTAATTTCAAAGTTGGTTATGTTTACAAGCTCCATTGGAGAGACTAGTCTTCCATGGATCTCAGGGGGTAATGTATAATTGAAAATCTGTTACCCTAAAAAAGGTTACATTTCTTGGGAGCCCCCTGACTTCCTGTCTTTACGTACTTCTTGTAGATAGGGGATATTAGGTGGGGACGTGGAGGGTCCCTCTGTCTTTTTGGCACCTGGCATGGCGATGGTGAGTGGGGACTTTGAAATGGCTAATCAACCATGGGCATGTGGTCTTTATTTTGTATCCTTTTTATTCCTTGATTTCTAATGATCATTAATAAATCCCTTAAAACATAACATTTTATTATCAAGATTTAATTTTAATTTTTACATTGAAATGGTGATGATATATTATCAGAGATAGTAAAATTCAGAATTATTCCAGATGGTCACCTTATAGTTGAAACCACACAATTTACATTTCTATAGCACTCTGCAATTTTTAGGAAAAAAAAAATCAAACCTGTACTGGTATGCCCCACTTTATTGAAGTGTCCCTTAATACTAACTGGCAGTCAGGTGATTCATGCCTAAATTTTTGCTCCCTGGGGAGGCTCAGCTTGGTGGATTCTGAAGCTCAGGAGATCTGAGGGGTAGTAGAGCTAAAGGCTATCTGGTGGGTACTTATACTAAGTCTGGCATCAATATGGCAAAACTCCCAGGAACAGACAGCCCCTATTAGGCTGCCTGAGAGGGAAATGGTCCAATTCTAGAATGAAGGAGGTCAAAGTTTTCTTGCAGATCAGCACTGAGTTTGGGCTCGTGAATTATTGCTGCACTCCCAGCTTAGGTAAAATAAGGAGACTGTATCGGAACAAAACAAAAACACTAATTGGCAACAAAGCTTGACAGAACATGATGTGAAATCTGACAGATCAAAGGTTTTAGCTTTTTAGCCATAGTTCGACATCAGGGAAAAAGGTGAAACTTTTCATGCATAATATAGTATGGAACACCTAGAATATATAGTTAAGAGATCCCATGTTCTTCTAGCTTACTTTTAGCTGTGAGAGAGAGAGAGAGAGAGAGAGAGAGAGAGAGAGAGAGAGAGAGAGAGAGAGAGAGAGAGAGAGAGAATGAACAAATGAGAACTGGAGGGAGTTGAGATCTAACTGATATGAAGCTAACCTCATAAACTTGTACTTTTTTCAACTATCTCTGAAAATCTGTTGTTAGAATAGGAAAAAACCCCAGAAAAATTAAAAGGGGAGGAAAAAACCCCTCCACAATCTAACCACAATGCCTCCATAGTTGGAGATTGCAAACAGGAAATACTCTACAGCTGGAGAAATCTTTGCTTTACTTCAACAGTTCTGAAGCAATAACTGCTCTTTAACCGTTAAAAAAAAAAAGGACCCCCAACTATTATGTAAACTACAGGAGACTTCCAAAAGCTTAGCTTGGAGAAGAAACCAAGGAAAAGCATTATAAGCCTGGCAAAGCTTTAAAGGATTTGGGCTCCTCTCACTATTTAAAAAGAGGTATTCTTGGTCTCTGTTTCTCTCTGTTTTTCTGTCTCTCTCTTCTTCCACTTTATTAAGCAATTGCTAAGGAGGATATGCATTAAGATAGTTTTCCTTGATAGAATTCCTTTGAGATGTATTGATTCCAAGCCACTGTTTATTCCCTTCCTGTCCCCATTTTGTGGTTTTGGAAATCAAACTAATACAATTCTTTGTTCATTTGCCTGCTCCTTCAGTGAGGTCACAGACAGTAATGGCATAATTCAGGCAGCCATGTGAGCTAAGAAGCATTGAGTAGTAATATTTTCTTGACTTCCTTTTTAACATATTTTTTTAAAGAATAAAATAACTTTAAAATACAAGAGGCCAGGAATGGTGGTTTGAGTCAGCAATCCTTGCTACTCAAGAGGCTAAGGCTGTTGGATCTCTTGAGCTCAAGAGTTCTGTGCTACAGTGAATGTTTAAGCTAACTGGTTATCTGAACTAAGTTTAGCATTAATCTAGTGAGCCCCCAGAATCGGGGGGGCCACTAGAATGCCTAAGGAAGAATGAAACAGCCCAAATTAGAAATAGAGCCATTAAAAGTTCCTATGCCAATCACAGTGAAATTGGGCCCATGAGTACCCCCTATATTTCATGTCTGGGAGAGAAAGGAAGATAAATAGATATACTTAAAACACTATAGTCTAATGGGGGGAAACCAAATGAACCACTTGACTGATACACAAGAGACCTCTGAGCTGGTTCTAGCAGTTTACCTGACCAGGCAAGTCACAGAGTAATGGCAGTACACATTAGAGCCTAATAGCATGATGATTGGGACAGAGTAGATATTATTATCTCTTCTTTACTTATCAAGGTTCTGAGGGTAAGGGGAAAAGTGACTAGCGAGGTTATAGTGCTGGTTAGTGACAGAGACACAATTCACATCAAAGTCTCTTACAAGAACAATCCCTGCATTATGCCATGATGTCTCTGTTCCTTAAATCAGCCCAACTTACTTTAATTCAGTATCTCCTATGTGTCAAGCAGTGGTGATATAATGGAAAGCAAAAACAAAGATCCAGCCCTACTCTCAAGGAGCTCCTAATCTAATGAATAAAATTGGATGCAGTGTCAAAGGCTAGGCAGTAGAGTGTAAAGAGCACTCGACCTGAGAGTCTAGTTAGAGGACCTGGGTTTAAATATGCATTACTGTTTAATAGCTGGGTTTCCTTTGGAAAGTCCCTTCCCCTTTCTGAAACTCGGGTTCTCATCTGTAAAATGTGGGAAAGGAACTAGAAGACTCCTAAAGGGCATGCCAGCTCCAAAGATTGGTGATCTCATCACCTTATTTAAGTGCTCCGTCTTCTATCAGACATTCCAGGGGATGACATACTCTCCTGTGCAGGGATAATATGAAAGCAATGGTTATTCTTAAATAAGAAGAAAGAATGGATAGAAAACCAAAGAGTTATTGTACTTCTGGATAGATAACTATTTAGGGTATCTTGTCACAAGATCTAGTAGACCTTCAAGAAACCTTAAAGGTTAACCTGTCCAATCTTCTTGTTTTACAGATGGGGAAATGGAGGCCCTGAGACCTTAAGAGCACTGATCCTTTCTACCTCGCTATGTGATTCCGAATCAATCATATATAATCATAGTGTCATGGGTTAGTTAAGTTAGAATAGCGTGAACAGGACTCTCTCTCTCTCTCTCTCTCTCTCTCTCTCTCTCTCTCTCTCTCTCTCTCTCTCTCTCTCTCTCTCTCTCTCTCTCTCTCTCTCTTTATGTATATATATATATATATATATATACATATATATAAACATAAACCACAAATAAGGGTGTGATTCTAGGCTCCGATGCCCATTGTGTAATTTGGGGCAAGTCACTAAACTTCTGACCTTCTATTTCCTCATTTGAAAAATGGAGAAAACAATACTTGCTTTGCCTGCCTCATGGGGGTGATGGTGAGGGAAGCACCCTGAAATAGGAGCTGCTACTGCCATCGCTGCAGAACAGAACTGAAGAACTGGAAAGCGTCTTAGAAATCATTCAACTCAATTCTCTCATTTTATCAATTAGGGAAACACAGCTTAAGGAGACAAACCAAGCCTGCCCAGGCTCGCATAGCTAGTGAGCAGCAGCGCTGATATCAGAACTCAAAGCTCTTCATGTCAAAGTTCTGAGTTTAGTTTATACAGCACTGTGATATATTCCGGCAGCTACACTCGTTTCATTTCTAACAGATGGAGTGACCCGCATACGCACAATTTTCATAGCACCTGATGCTACGAATATTCACAAGGGTCCCAAGGATCACAAGGCACTGTTTCATGGTGGGACAACTCATTTCCCTCCTTGTCAGGAGAGCTGATTCAAGAGGAGGACAGGCTTATCAAGAATGAAGGATACTTGTAGGGAAAATGGTGAGGTGAAAGGAAAACAAAGACCATGATGGCAATGAGAACTACTAGACAGGGAGGTCCCCTAGGGGAAGGTGCAGAGCCCTCTCCCCAAGAGCTGAAAGCTCCACGGTTTGGGGAATTGAATACTGAGCTAACACACCCAGGAGGAGCCGAAGCAAGCCGGTGCTGGCTTTCTGGGGCTCTGTGAGAAAGATGCAGCTGGGACCTCAGCAAAGAGGAATGAAGCCACCATGGCAGGGTCTCCGTGGGCTAAAGGTTGTCCTGGAATTGTCCCATCATAGAACATAAATTAACTGCCAACAGCTAGCTGCTGACTTAAATTTAGTCTGAATGATAAACTAAGACAATGAAAACAGTGAACAGCCTTAGCTTCATCATCTACTACTACCACTACCACCACCACCACCACTACTACTACTGCTACTACTACAGTTAGGGATAATCCAGTGGATAGAGCATTAGGCCAGGAATCAGGAAGATCTGAATTCAAATGCAGCCTCAGAAACTTCCTAGCTAGGTGAACCTGGGAAAGTCACTTAACCCCAACTGCCTACTCCTTATCTCTCTTCTTCCTTGGTGTCTGAGACAGAAGACTTTTTAAAAAGTCGTCTAGCCCAACTCCCTCTTCTCAGTGATGAAATAGCTAGGTTTGGGAAGTCAAAGTACCCAGTCACACAGATGTCAAGCAATAGTGGCGGTATCTTGAACCCAACTCACTCCAATCCCAGACCCATAATGACTACCTCTGGCAGCACTGTACAGTCACAAAGGGATTTCCCTTTATCCTCGCCTCTGTCCTGTGATGTAGAGAGTCTAGTGGACTTTTCTTCACCTCCTTGACAAGGACAATGAAATTCAGGGAAGTTATGGGGAAAGGGAAAGCAAAAGAAAAAGGAAAAGTAATAGGAGAGAAGAAGAGGAAGAAAAAATGGATAATGGAAAGAAACGGAGGTTTTTCATGGAAAATGGTGAAGTTTTGTTGTTTTTTTTAACAATGACTACATCTAGAATCACTCCAGGAAGTGTCTATAATGCACTGATTACAACATTTCCTCTTTATTGTGCTGGAATACTCAGAGTTTCTGAATTAATAACAGCTAATATTTTTATAGAGACTACCACGTGCCAGGCATTGTGCTAAATGCTTTACAAATACTTTCTCATTTGATCCTCCCAGTAACCCTGGGAGGTAACTGCTTATTATTCCTATTTAGAATAAGGAAACCGAGGCAGAGATTAAATGATGTGCCATGGGGAACACAGCTAATAAGTATCTGAGGCTGGAATATCTGACTTTAGGCCAAATGAAACAAAATATTTATAGATCTTTTAAAATTCATTCAGACTACCTTAGTAATTGACAACTCCTATTTATAAGGAGAAATTTAAAGACTGTGTCTCTGATAGACAATTCCTCACTTTCTCTATACCTCCATTAATTTGCCAGATTATTTAAATGCTTTTTATGGAAATTGGTAATTATTTTATATAAATATATTTATTGTATTTTTATATTATCGCTAAATAAATTAAGGAAGGGAATAAATGGTGACTCGGAATTGACATATTTCAAAGGAAATATATGAAGGAAAGCCATCTTAATAAATTAAATTGTTAAACAGTATAATATTTATTTACACTGATATTTATATAAAATGATTATATATTCATTTTCACAGTACATTGGAGAAACTTTAGTTCTGAAATCTCTTACCAGATTTTTCAGCAGGGTGGATAGTTCTTTAGTAAGCGTGGAAAACTTTACAAAAGCAGTGCCAAGATCTGGATTATCCCGACTTAAAAAATTACTTCCAAATTTATCTAGAATCTGTGCATAGTTTTCTTCATTCTGTACATGATCTGAAAAAAGAGACAAAGATGACATTTTTTCATTAGTTATTAAAGCATTGATTACTGAGAAATTGGCTCAGCCCTATAAACAACTGAACATGCATTTATTAAGCACCTACTAAGTGTGCAACACACTGCTGGAAGATAAAGACAAGTGAAACAGCACCATCTTCAAGGTTACCTTCTCCTAAGGGAAAGGTATAAGACGTATAAGATGAGTTTGCAATCTGGATTGTAAGGGTTAGGAGGAGAGTAAGTAACAAGCCCCTCACTTACCTGTTTTTTAGAAGCTGCTCTCTATGTATGTATTGCCTTCCTCAAACATGAGAAATATTTTGTTGTTTTGAGAAAGTTAAGCTGAAGAGCATCCAAAGGAAGGCAATCAGAATGGTAAAGGTCTTCGACCCCATGTTACATGAGGATTTTCTGTAATAAATTGGGACTGTTTAGTGTGAAACAAAGAAAATTCAGGAGGAACATGAAAGTGGTCATGTGGATGAAAGATTGGGCTTGTTCATTTTGGTCCCAAGAGGTAATGGGTAGAAGTTACAAAGGAAATTAAGGCTTCATATTGGGGAAAACTGTAAAGGGCTTATCTTGAGAAATGGTGAGTTTCTCCTTAGATGTTTTTAAGTCAAGACTATCAGGTTAAATGGGTTTTCCTTTTGAAATTTGGACTATCTGGCTTCACAAATCCATTCTAACTATCAAATGCTGTAGTTCCATATATGAAAGGTACTATACAATACAAAGGTACTATACAATACAATGAAGTTGGAAGGGACCTCAGAAATCATTTACCACAACTCACAATAGAAGAAGAATCCCTTCTATAACATGCCAGACAAATAGGCATCTAGACTTCATCTGAAGATCTCCCAATGATTAGGGACTCATTAATTCCTGAGTAGGATCATAGTATTTAGAGTTGGAAGAGATCAGAGGCCAACTTATCAACTCTCCCCCACTTTAGTTTACAAATGAGAAAAATAAAGTCCAGAGACTTGTCCAAGGCCTAAGATCAAAACAAAACAGCACAAGTGTTCAGTTGCTGCCAAGATTTAAACCAAAGTTTCTTTTAACTCATAAGTCAGAGTTCTTTCCATACTTTCCAGGTAAGAAAATTGAGGTTCAGACATGAAGTGACTTGACCACAAAAATAAAGTCTTAAGGAGTTTTAAAGGAAAATGAAAGCACTTTAGGAGAAAGAGGGGAGATGGCACTATGGAGGAGGTGCCACAACAGCTAGGATATTGAAAGTGTAGGGTTTATAGACAAATCCATAAGTCCATACACCTGGAGTTGGAAATGATCTCAGAGTCTGTTTGCCTTTGTTTATCGTTTCATCTATAAAATAGGGGTAATCATAGCACTTACCTCCCAAGCTGTGGGGAGAACAAAAAGATATTTATAAAGCACTTTGAAAGTTTTAAAGCACTATATAAATGCTAATCATTTTTATAATGATTATTACCATCTAAAATATCATTGGTGCCTAAAATTGTGAAGAAATTTAGAATGTAAATAAAATAGGTATATATACATATGTAAGTTTATCCATACAATACAATATACATCCACATCCATATGTAACTTCTGAAGGATGAATTCAGGACTTGATAGACTTTCCCCTAAAGTCATCAAAACTGATGATCACTCAAATGACTGCTGATGGAACCTACAACATATTATTATGGTTTCCCATAATAGAATGATGGAATTGGAATAGTTTGAATCCTAGATCTGTCCATGCAACCTGGAGCAACCAAATGAACCTCTGTAGGCCTTACTTTGGCAATAAATTGTGCTATGGTTTCCATGATCTGATATGTCATTTAATATATGGAGATTAAACATCTTGTTTTTAAAATGGGGATAATAAAATATACACATTATTCATCTCACAAGGTTGTTACGAAAGCACTTTGTAAACTTTAAAACTATGGAAATATCATCCATCACTTATTTTCAGGGTTCATCATTAACAAATAAAGGCATTTGCTTTTCCTGTTTGAATACTTCTTAAAGTATCATATTTGTTAGGCTGATACCCTTCTTGTTCAATAACTAAAATTCAATTAAAAATATTTTATCTTCCTACAGCATCAAACATTCTATTAATAAATTGTTGTATAAGCTTACTAAAGCATCAACTCAGATTCTGCACTAGGAAACAACATAATAATAGCTCACATTTATATAAAGCCTTGATGTTGGCAAAGTCCTTTCCTTATAACAAACTTTTGAGTAAATAGATCAAGTATATATTATCTCTATTTTACTGATGAGAAAACTGAGGCAAAAGGAGATGAGGGGTTTTGCCAGCAGTCATTGATAAGCAGTAACAAAAAACCTAAATAAAGAACATAAAGAGAAACAAAACAAACCTAATGCAGTATTGTAATAATGATAGCATTAAAAATTCATGATGTTTCCAGTTTCTGTCAGCATTTCAGCTTGCAATTTTGAAACAGAAAGAGAAGAAAATTTAGAGCTGACTACTGACCAAGTCCTCTAGGAAAACTGGTTTAGAAAAACACAAAAGAAATCAGATCAGCCAAAAAGGCAGTATAAATATCGAAACACCATCTGACTAATGGCAAAATGAGAGTTCACCACCCAGTACTTTGTAATCTGTAGAACCTTTCCTTGGGAGAGATCAAATAGAAACAATTAGAGCTTTCTAAATGAAATTCCATTTGTGTGCAAATATAATAGATGAGGAATCTCCCAAACCTTGATCTATTCTTCCCAATCAAGGGAAACAGAGAACCCCAAATCTGGAAGGCCCTCACAGTTAACTTAGTCCAATTTCTTATCTGAAGTAAGAAATCTTGATATTTATTACAGCTTATAACAAATATATTTATTTAAATGGTATTTAAATAAAAATATAAATATAAAAAACTTAGCTTTCTGTGGTTACCTTATCATATTAGAGTCACAGGAAGACTACTGAAATAATCCAAGAGTGAGGTGGTGAGGGTATATTAGAGTGTGGTGTACTAGATGAGGCAGTAGTATGTCAGAGGAGAAAAAGGATGAGAGAAATTGCAAAGGTAAAATAGGTAGGTCCAAGTAACAGCTTGGATTTGAGGTGTGAGAGATAGGTTGGGAACATCAGAGATTGGGAGGATAGTGTTATCCTTTATAGTAAGAACTTGGGGGAAAATAAATATTTCTGTGTTGGATATTTTGAGTTCAAAATATCTAAAAGGCACTCGGAGATGAGAATCATCAACATAGGGATGGTATCCATGGGAGCAGATGAGATCACCAAATGAAGTAGTATAGAGGGAGAAGAGAAGAGGAACCAGGAGAGAACCCTAAGGGACACCTACAGTAAGAAGGGAAGATCTGGAAGAGAATCCACGAAAGGAAACAGAAAGAGATGTGAAATAAAAAGAAAATTAAAAGAGAAGTGTCCTGAAAACCTGGAGAGAGGATGGAGGAAGTCATCAAGGGGGTCCAAGGCTACAAAAAGGTCAATAAGAATAAAGATTAGGGCCAGAAAGTAATTGCCAATTAGCAGATGACAGTTAGCATTTATATAGCACTTTAGGATTTGTAAAAGCTCTTTTTGTATTATCTCACTTTATTTTTACAACAACTCTAGAAGGTAGGTGCTGTTGTTATGTTCATTTTTTTAGATGAAAAAACTAAGGTACATAGCAAAAGTTAGATTTGCTTGTGTCAGCTAGTAAGTGACTGAGGGCATGATGTGAACTAGAGTTTCCATGATCCTAAGTCAGAACAAGAACTAATAGCCCAGATTAATCAGATCACAAATGCATAGCTGAAAGGAAACTCAAAGGCCATCCAGTCCAATCTCTCTCTTCATTTTACAGATGAAGAAACTGAAGCCTAGGAAAAGTATTTACTCAAGGTCATGTGGGCAGGAACCATTAGGCAAGATGTGAAATCAAATCCTCTAACTCTAAAGACTATGTTTTTCCATTGTACCTTACTCTGGGTCACATAGCTAATAAGTAGCAGAGGTTTCACTCACTTCACTTCATATCACTAATTTATCTAGTTTCATCATTTCTCAAAGGAAGATAATATAATTGCACTACCTTCCTCAGAGGGTTGTATAAGAGTCAATCCCTAATTTCCTACAGTTTCAGTGTAGTTTCAACCTTAAAACTGCACAAAAGTTTTGGAGACATCATCTATCATACATTTTAATAATAATGATGATGATGATGATGATGATGATGATGATGATGATGATGATGATGATGATGATGGTGGAGGTGGTGAGCCCAGAGCATCCAGTGATATGGTATTTTCTTATACCAAAATATTGGTATTTTCTTATACATAATGGGGAATCAATTAGAAAGTATCTATTAAATGTCAAATACTGTGCTGGGTGTTGGTGATATAAAAAAAAACAAAACAAAAAACCAAAATAATTTTTGTCTTCAAGGAATTAACATTGTACCTGGAAAAGCAAGATGTACATATATAAATGTAATTAGATGTCAAATACATATAAAGGAAATACATGGTAATTTAATGTAGGGTGAGACAGGTTGCAGAACCATCATCTAGACCAGAGGCTCTGAAACTTTTTGAACAAGATCCCTTTACACCCTTGTGTGAATCTTTTATATCTATCTTGATGCTCATATAAGAAATAAAACATTCTTAGTATTATTATGAAAATGATTTATGTTCTAGATTCCTGAAAGGCTATGGGAACCTCAAAACACAATGTAATAATAGAGCAGTCAGAAGTTTTTAAACTTTAAATATGTTAACTTAAAAAACCCCCTTTTTAGTATAATTTCCTTCATATGTAATCCTATTTATTTAAAGACAGTATCCTCAGAAAAGGTCATTCCATAGGCTTCACTAAACTGCAAAAGGGATCCAGAACACACACACACACACACACACACACACACACACACACACACACACACACAATTAAGAATCCTTGAGCTAGATAAGGGACATGGAAAAGCTTCAGATGGAATGGGATGAGTAGACAGCACTTTGAAGAAAGCTAAGGATTCTAAGGAGGTGGAAGTGAGGAGGAATTGCATTTGAGGCATGAGGAACGGCCTATATTATGGCATAGAGAAGAAATATTGTGTATGAGGAACAAGGGTGTTTAATTTTGCCAGATGCTAGAGTGTGTGAAAGGAAGTAACATATACTAAGAGTGTAAAAGTTGGCTGGGGCCAGTGTAAAGGGCTGTGGAATGTCACAAGTACAGTGTTATAGAAGGCCATTGGAACTTTCTGAGCAGAGTAGGGACTGGTCGTACTTATGTTTTCAGAATAGCACTTTTGCCACTACAATTGAAGTAAATCTTAAATAATCTGAAATATGAGACAAGATTTGTTAAATCTGCATGAGCTACCTACAGTTAACTAACCTAATTAAGTGGTCAAAATTAAGGAACTACCCTAATTAAATAGTAAAAATCCATACTTTTAAACCAAAAAATATACTTGCTTATTATTTAGTAAGACTTTGGTCAAAACTTTCATTAATACTATTAAACAATTCTTATTTTAATTTTTTTGTTCTCTCTTGAAAATTGAATCTTGAATTCAGTTTTCTTTAATTAAATTGAAGTTAGTGACTTCTTAATACAACTTGTGAAAGATGATGGATGTGGTGACTATTGGTTGAGAAGCATTTATTAAACATTCATTCTGCTAAGTACAGAGGATAGAAAGAGAGGAATGAAAGGTAATCTCAGAGGGAAGACACTAGCACCAGGAGAAAGGAATATTGTTCCTCCTTCATTTTATTACTTTTTTTTGGTTGTACATGCATATATAAAGATTTTTTTGTAAAGTTTAATTAATTAATTTATAAGATTTTTCCATGGTTACTTGATTCATGTTTTCCCTCCCCTCCTCCCACCCCCCTCCTGTAGCTAACAAGCAATTCTACTGGATTTTACATGTGTCATTGATCAAGATCTATTTCCACATTATTAATATTTACACTAGGATGATCATTTAGAGTCTATATCCCCAGTCATATCCCCATCAAACTATGTGATCAAGCAGTTGTTTTTCTTCTGTGTTTCTATTCCCACAGTTCTTTCTCTGAATGTGGATAGCATTCTTTCTCGTAAGACCATCAGAATTGTTCTGGATCATTGAATTGCTGTGAGTAGAGAAGTCCATTACATTTGATTGTGCCACAGTGTATCTGTCTCTGTGTATAATGTTCTCCTGGTTCTGTTCCTTTCATTCTGTATCACTTTCTGGAGGTCTTTCCAGTTCACATGGAATTCCTCCAGTTCATTATTCCTTTGAGCACAATAGTATTCCATCACCAACAGATACCATAATTGTTCAGCCATTCCCTAATCAAAGGGCATCCCCTCATTTTCCAATTTTTTTTTGCCACCACAAAAAGCGTGGCTATAAATATTTTCATACAAGTCTTTTTCCTTACTATCTCTTTGGGGTATAGGCCCAGCAGTGGTATGGCTGGATCAAAGGGCAGATAGTCTTTTAATGCCCTTTGGGCATAGTTCCAAATATCCAAAAATTCAGAATAGTTGGATCAATTCACAACTCCACCAGCAGCACATTAATGTTCCAATTTTGCCCGATCTACTCCAACATTTATTACTTTCCTTTGTTATCATGTTAGTCAGTCTGTTAGGTGTGAGGTGATAGCTAAGAGTACTGCTTTGGCTGCATCTCTTAGATTTTGATATGATGTCTCAACACTGCCATTCTCTTCAATGAAATTATTCATTGCTTCTGTGATTGTTTCTTTCACTAAACAATTTTGTAGAATCATATTATTTAATTTCTAATTAATTTTTGATTTTCCTTTCCATGTACCCTTACTAATTATAATTTTTATTGCATTATGAAAAGGTTATATTTATTATTTCTGCTTTTTTGGATTTGTTTGCCATGTTTTTATACTTCAGAACATGGTTAATCTTTTTGAATACACCATACGTGGATGAAAAGAAGATATATTCCTTTTGGTCCCTATTAATTTTTCTCTATATATCTATTAACTCTAACTTTTCCAAGATTTCATTTGTATCTCTTACCTCTTTCTTATTTATTTTTTGGTTTGATTTATCTAGATCGGATAGTTCAGGTCTCCCACTAGTATAGTTTTACTATCTATTTACTCCTTAAGTTCCAGTAGTTTCTCCTTTAAAAATTTGGATGCTATACCATTTGGTGCATACATGTTGAGTACTGTTATTTCCACATTGTCAATATTGCCTTTTATCAGGATGTAATTACTTTCCCTAGCTCTTTTAATCAGATCTATTTTTACTTTGGCTTTGTCAGATATCATGATTGCGATTCCTGCCTTCTTTTTCTCAGATGATGCCCAATAGATTTTGCTCTAGCCTCTTATTTTACCCGATGTATGTAAATATTCCTTTTAGAACATATCTCTTGTTTGTTTCTTGTAGACAACATATGGTAGGATTTTGGTTTTTAATTCACTCTGCTATTTGCTTCTGTTTTATGGGTAAGTTCATCTCATTCACATTCAGAGTTATGATTACCACCGGTGTATTCCCCATCATTTTGATTTACTCTCCAAGTCCTGCACTTTCTTCTTTCACTTTTGCCTTCTAGAGCACTGTTTTGCTTTTAATCAGTCTCCCTAATCCCCACCCTTATTTTACTTGCCTTCCCACCACCTCCCTTCTTATTCTCCTCTTATTAAAATTTCCTCCCCCCTCTCTTTCTCTCCCTTTTGGTACTTCCTGCCCCACTCCCCCCTTGGTTTTTTCTCCCTCTCAGATTTCCTGTAGGGTAAGATAGAATTTGATACCCCAATGGATCTAGATGCTCTTCATCTCAGAGTTGATTCCAGTAAGAGTAAGGTGTAAGTATTACCTATTAGCACTCTTATGCTCCTCCTTATAATGGTATTCTTCTCCTCCCCTTCCCATGTGCCTCTGTATAGTATAATTTATCCTATTTTTCTTATTCCTTCAAGTTTTTCTTGGTGCCATCTTCTATTTCCCCCTTTCCTTTTTTTACACATCATTATAAACCACTACCCTGACCACTATCTAGGAATAATTCTTCTAACCACTATGATAGTTAATACAGTTTTTGAGAGTTACAAATATAATTTTTTCCATATAGGAATGTAAACGATTTGACCTTAAACCCCCCACCTCCCCTTGTTGTTTACCTTTTTTATGTTTTTTTTGAATTTTGTATCTGGACATCAAATTTTTCATTTAGTTCTTATCTTTTCTTTATAAATACTTGGAAATCTTCTATTTTTTAAAATGTCCATACTTTCCCCTGGAAATATATAGTCCGTTTTGATGGGTAGGTGATCCTTGGTTGTAGATCCAATAGTCTTGCCTTTCTGAATATCATATTCCAAGCCTTTGCAGTCCTTTAGTGTGGAGGCTGCCAGATCCTGTCTAATCCTGATTGGTGCTCCTTGATATCTGAATTGTCTCTTTCTGGCTTCTTGCAATATTTTTTCCTTAGCTTGGAAGCTCTTGAATTTGGCAATTACATTCCTGGAGGTTGTCTTTTGAGGATTTAATGTAGAAGATGATCTATGGACTCTTTCAATGTCTATTTTGCCCTCTTGTTCAAGAATATCAGGGCAGTTTTCTTGGATAATTTCTTGTAGTATGATATCAATGTTTCTGTTTATTTTCAGGTTTTCAGATAGTCTTAGATTCTCAAATTGTCTCTCTTTGACCTGTTTTCCAAGTCTGTCATCTTCTAAATCAGATATTTTGTTTCCTTCTAATTTGTCATTCTTTTGACTTTGCTTTATTAATTCTTGCTATCTTATGAGTTCATTAGCTTTCACTTCTCAATTTTAGTTTTTAAAGACTGGTTTTCAGCTATGATCTTTTGATGTTCCTTTTGGTTTTGGTCTCTCCTGCTTTTCATGGCTTCCAGCAGGTCAATTCTGGTCTTCAGTTTGCTTATTGTTTCATTTGATTTCTGTGCTTCTTTTTCCAAGTGGGAGAATCTGTCTTTTAAACTGTAATTTTCTTTTTTGAACTATTTCCCACTTTTCTTGCCAATATCTTCTATATTTCTCATTTGGTTAGTCATCTCAAATCTGAGCTCCTCAAGAGCTTGTGACCAATTTCCATTTTTTTTTTTGGTGGAAGGTTTAGATATGTTTACTTGTTTGTCATCCTTTGCTATTTCCTCTTTAGTCTGGGGTACATAGAAATTATGCAGGGTTGGAGGCTTTTTCTTATTTTATTTTATTTTTATTGTAGTTCTTGGGTGTTGGTAGCCATTGCTTTGTTCTTCCCTTCCCAGGCAGAAGTCAGAGTGAAGAGAGAAGGCAGGTCTCTGTGTATCAAGCTATAGAGCAGTTTTTGTCCTGAGGTTATTTTTCAGTCTCTGCTGTGTTTGCTGTGTGCAGCCCCTCTCTGTCCTCTTTCTGCATACAATCTCCATGTTCCTCAGCCTCGTGGGTCCCAAGTCTCGATGCTCTCTGGGGTAAGTCTGTGGTGTCCTCAGCCAGGCCCCGAGAAGCTAGAGATTGCTTCAGCCTTGCTCTGACTCTGGTGCCATAGGTAGAGAGAGGGAGGGGTAATGAGCTCACGATTTGGTAGGAGTAATTTTACTCTCTTATAGTGTGGAAATGCCCAACCTCTGTCTAACTTCACCCTATGGTAGGGCCCCTTACTCATCTGATTTGGGCTTTTGTCCTTTTGAGGTGCTATATATCAGTAGGTGGTGAGGAAAGGAAGGCCCTTGCTATTACACTATGGCCATCTTAGCCCAGAAGTCTTCCCCTTTCCCCCCTTCATTTTCAAAGATGACTAATGACATCATGAAAGTGATGTCTTGACTTGCACGTGAATTGGGTTTAAATGAGTCAGAGTTGTATAAAGCCATCAGCCTCACCCTCTTTTCCAGAGCCATAGAAGTCTAGTGGTAAGAAAAAAGTCAAGATAACTGGAGATGGAGTGGGATGCAGGAGAATGACCTCATCACCTTCAGTGTCTGACTGAGCTCTAAGCACACTACCATTCCTTCTTCCACTGCCTTCATGGCCTTTGGAACAGATTGTTCTCATTTAACTAATCTTCCAAGTGAAGTCTTTGCAGCTTGGGGTAGACATACTCCACATGGCCATTGAGCATGTTATAGCTTCTTGGAGTCAAAGGTGAGAGTTGGGTGTTGAGTGGACATCAAAAGTGGGATGAACATCCCTCAAAAAGGCTTCGTAAAACCTAACACCAGAGGTGCTAGTCCTCTCCTTCCAGAGGAGAACATATAAGGCCTGTTGAACAGCTAAGGAACTTTGATTTTTAAATCTGGAAGACAGCAGGGTATGTATGAGGGGAGCATAGGAGGTAGCCAGGTTCTGTAATATATCAAGAATAGGGAAACTAAGCCTACCAGAAATGTTCTAATCTACATTGGGCAAGAATATGAAGTCCTGGATTCTAATTCTGGCTTTAATATTAAGCAACTGTGTGACCTTAGAGAAAATATTTCTCTTGGAATTTAGTTTTCTTGAAGGATAAATGGGCACATTTTTTATTTTTTAAAAATGGGCACAACAGCAGTCTTACCTATGAACAAATACTTGGGTTAATTATTGTGAAAGTTAAATAGGATAATGAATCTGAAAGCCCTTTGAAAGAAACAAAAAGTTCTAAACAATTGCCAGAAGTTATTATAACTTTTCCCCAGAGATAGTGACCCTCAAAGTCAACTTTTAACTTACTAATTGTAGAAATGACAGAAAATATTACAGAATTTATAAAACTGGTACCCTTGTGTATCCTAATTGCTTTCATTTAGCATAGGGGAAAGGTGGAGTTCTAATCTTAATAAATGAGAAGCATAATTAAATAATTATAGAAAAAATTCTTATAAATACAGAAGACAAACTATCAACAGAGTAAAAAAAAATAGAACTTATTCCTATCTAAATTTTTGCCTTTTAGAATTTTAAGTTTGATCCACTCTAAGATATAGTAATCAAATGATAAATACAAAAGAAACCTCAGTTATCACATCATCCAAAGCTCCCATTAAAAATAAAATATTAACATTCAGGGAATTGCCAAAGTCAGAACAGTTTTAATCAGTAAAAGAATTGACGGTTTAAAACTATGGCAGGACTTTTGGTATTTTGTTTTAATGCAAAAGTCAATTCTCATAAAAATATTTTTTTCTGACTGTTTTCCTCAGTTTCACCTCATAAAAAGTTTCCCAGTTCCCCTCAAAATCTTTATATTTATCATTTCTTAACTCTAATAATATTCCATTACATTCATATGCTATCTTTTTTTTTTGGTGATTCACCAATTGTTGGGAACATATCTTGTTTCTAGTATTTTTGTTGTTACAAATATCATAGTTATAAATATTTCTGTACCTACAGGACTATTCTTGAACCTCATTAAAATCACTGGAGTATAAATCCCAGCCATGAGTTATAGGACACAAACAATTTAGCAACTTTTCTTGCATAATTCCAAATTGTTTTTCAGTAATGGCTCTTTTCCTGAATTTCTCCATCTTTTAATATCTGTAAGAATTTGATATAAAGTGATAACTCAGAAGAAAGAAAAAAACCCAACGAAAAGTCCCCTTACCTTCTATCTTAGAATCTATACTGTGTATTGTAAGAACTAGGCAACAAGTTTAAGTGACTCACCAAGGGTCATACAGCTAGGAAGTATCTGAGGTCAAATTTGAACCTAGTACCCTACCCCTAATCTCTTGCCCTCGTTTTCTATCCATTGAGCTACCTAGCTGCCTCCTAACTCAGATTTTCAAAAAATTTCCACTTATCTGGTTATCATTGTTTTTTGAACATGTCTTCAGATACTAAGCCCCCTTGTTTTATATAGAAATTGAGACTATTTAGAGTAAATTTACTTGTCCAAAGTTACATGACAAGCCAGGAGCAAAACCATATCTGTATTCAGGGCAGGGAGAGATGCTAAATTTTCCTAAGTTATTACTCTTTGTGTCTTTTTAAGTCAGTTTTGTTGAGAATTAATGTACCTTAAATGGTTAAATATAAGACTACTAACTGGAAAAATGGGTGTTAGAGAAAGAAGTGAAGTAGAAAATATTCTGCCTGAAAAGTAAAGCATTTCTACACATACTTTGAGGTTATGGAAAAGTTTTGTTCCTTTTTGTTCCTGGAAAGAAATAAAATGGAAATTTTGGAGGAAATTGAAATAGATGCATTACAATAAAACCTCAGTTATCTGGAGATCAGCCTTCTCATGACCTCAAGCATCTGGAGCAGTCCCAAATCCCAAAGCAAGCCAAATTAAAAAAGAAAAAAAGCATTTCTTAGTGAAGAATATCCTTCAAATGCCCAGCAGAGAATGTAAGACAAGCTGAAGACAGCAGAAGAGTACACCCAATATACTCTTGGGCCAAAAAGGAAGGAATATTTGGATTTGCTAGGGTTAGTTTTCCTTTTTCACAGAGAGGGCAGGAGAATTTTCAGAGAGAAGACAAAGGAAAGAAGAAAAGCATATTTGTAGAAGGAAGGAATACTAGGTTCTGGAACAAACCCTTTTGATTACTGATTCAAATTAATATTCATTAAGCTTCTCCTTTGTTCAAAGTCCTAGGGTTAAAAAGACAAAAATTTTTAACATTTCTTGCTCTAAAAGAGCTTATATTTCTCCAGTACCATATACAAAAGTATAATATCAAGTAACTTGAATGAGGGAGGGAGGAAGGGAGAGGGAAAGAGGGAGAGAGAGAGAGAGAGAAAGAGAGAGAGAGAGAAAGAGAGAGAGAGAGAGAGAGAGAGAGAGAGAGAGAGAGAGAGAGAGAGAGAGAGAGAGAGAGAGAGAGAGAGAGAGAGAGAGAGAGAGAGAGAGAGAACATGAACTACTAATTAAGGGGGAAAGGAAAGATTTTAAATAGTATTTGTACCTGAGTTGAACCTCAAAGGAGAATGAGGCATTCTAAGAGGGAGAATATATTCTAAAGACATAGGAGGATAGTTCCCTGTGCAAAGTTTGAATATGGGCTAACAAACTGAAGGAATAGAAAGCAGCTCAATTTGGCTATATTTTAGGAATCATGAAAAAAAAAAGAACAATATAGCTAGAACTAGACTGTAAAGGACTTTAAATGCCAAGCTGAGCAGTTTTGCATTTTGTCTTAGAAACAAGAGGGAACCATTAACAATTTCAGAGTAGGAGAGCCACATCATCAAATCTATGCTTTATAAAGACCATTCTGGCAACCTATACATTGATGTTAATTAATTTTCCTGTGCTTTAGCTGTCTCATCTACAGAAAATGGGCAAAGAGACATTAACTTTTCTCATAAGCTAGAGATGAAGAATAATGCATAATTTTTAATGAAACAAGTACTGCAAATGAAGTCCTAAAGAGCCACACAACACTTATTGCATCTTTTCATTTTGCAGAGGGCACTGTGAATCTGGTGTTTGGAATGTTGATCTCCTTAATGTTTTAGAAGAAAATTCCCCATTTCCTTGGCGTGAAGCTCTATTTTCCCTTGAAATTTTTAACTGTGACTTTCCATCTCCCAGAGTTACTGACCAACATAATGGCAAAGTCTCCTTTCCTCCAGCTTCCTTCTGGTTTTTAGAAGCTTTTCATCCACATAAAAAGGATAAACTTCCAATCATCTGCTACTTCTGTTTAGAAAAGCAGCTGTAACAAAGTCTTATTAAAAGCACTGCCCCAATGGAGCCTTCTACCTTGTCTATTCAGCCCAGGGAAATATTGGGATTCCTTGATAAAATTTATATCTCAAGTGATTTCCTTGACATACTGAGGGTACAAATATTTCCCTTACATGGGCCAGTAATCTTGATCACATAAATCCAGTCTAAAAATTATTAAGCACCTACTATGTATAAAGCATTGTAGTAAGTGATAGAGATATAATGACAAAATGATGAAAACTTACAACATATTAAATTTACCATTAAGCAATTCATATATCTACTACTGGGTGCCCAATACTACTGTGGATTCTGAAGAGATAGAAAGTTTAGATAATTTAACCTCTTTCCCTATAGATAGAGTTTAGTTTAGAAGTACAAGACATATACACATATAAATAATACTCAACACTGTGGGCATGAACTTTTTTTTTTGTTTGTTTGTTTGTTAAGTAAGGAAGGTTATAATTTATTAAGAAAGATCAGGAAAGGCATACTGGAGGAAATTTCATTTATATTAACCACCAAAAAGGATGGACAGGAATTAAAAGGATGTTAGAACCAAGTACTTCCTTTTGGAATTGGATGCTAGGAAATTCCAACTGTACTAAGTTGGGTTCCAAAGAAGAGATGTAAGAAGATGCTTGCCCCTACTTCTTTGCAGAGGTGAGGGATTATGGGTATGGAACACTTATATAATGTCAGATATTTTAACTCATTGACTAGTTATACTTAACTGTTCCTCCCTTCCCTCTTTTAAAAATGTTTGTTACTTCTTCTTTGGAAGAAGCTGCAGTGAGGGATATATAGGTCAATGTAGATAATTTAAAATGAGCAAAAATTCTTTTGTAAATTTGATTCACATTAATAGGGAGGAACCAATTGCTATTATGAGGATCTCAATTCAAATCCTGGCTCTATTACCTATGAGATCTTGGGCAAGTTTCTTAACCTACCTGGTCTTCAGTTTCCTCAGCTGCAATACGAGAAGGGTTTTACTAGAATCTAGTAATTAGAAGAGCTCACAGCTTTTCCTAGCTCTTAGTCAATGACCCTATGGTGAACTAGGAAAGATGGGGAACCTTGCCTAGAAGCAACAATTCAGCCTTACAATTTGTGGCAAAGAAAACTGGGAACAATCCAACATGCATCCTATTTTTTTAGAACAGATTTAGAAGTTTCAACGAAAGGACAGGTAGTATCCCATAATTTAAAGTTTTGTGGGAAATTTCAATCCAGAAATGGAAGTGCTGAAGAATAAAATTCTGGGGGCAATTATGGAGGTACACACTTGTAATCCCTTCTATGTGGAGGGGATGAAGCTGATCAATTACTTGAACCATGACATTTTAATCTGTAGGAGGGCTAAAGTCAATCTGGTGAACACACTAAGGCTGTTACTGGTATGGCCATCCCCTGTGTGTTGAGTTTCCAGATTGTCTAAAGAGAAATATAAACCTTTCAAGGTAAAAAATGGAGCCAGTTATCTCTGTCAATCAGCAGAGGAGGCATGCCCATGAGTGGCAGTTGTTCTTCCAGGTTGAGTATGAAAGAGAAACCTAGACTCAGAGGAAAGAAAAGAGACGGGGAAATTGAATGAAAAGGAAGGCAATGGAGTCATAGATGGCAACAAACATGGTTGGTCCTGTGAGAATACTGTCGAGAGTGCTAAAGATCAAAATAAATTGAAATCTACAGGAAACGCAAACCAAAAGAGGCTCTTAGTATGATACACTGGGGGGCAGTGTCCAGGATTACAGACATGATCATTTTAATGTGCTCTGTCCTGGTCATAAAACAGGAAGAGCAGTAAAGTGTTTAGTTCTGAGTGCTATATCTTAAAAGACACTGTTCAAGAAGGACAATCAAGATAATAAAGGAATTCATTCATGACACATAAAGAAAGGTTAAAGGATCTTTAACATAAAGGCAAACAATCTTGGGAGGGTGCAAAGGGAACCATGACTTATCTTCAAATATATGAAGTGCTTTCATGAAGGGAAAAGGGAGTAAACTTATTCTGGTAGGACAAGTAAGAACAAACAACAGAAGACACAAAGACGCAAATTTAGGTTGTGGGGAACCATAATTGTAAGATTATTCCTTCTGTTTTTTTTTTTAAACTCATTTTTATTTTCAGTTAAAAAATCTCTCTCCTCCTAATCCTCCTCCATCCATTATAACAAAAAGGCAAGAAATATAATACTCATATCTACAATGTCATGCAAAACACTTCTGTATGGACCATGTTGAAAAAAAAAGTAAGAAAAATAAAACAAGGGACAGCTAAGTGGTTCAGTGATTAGAAAGACAGGCCTAGAGCCAGGAGTTTCTGGGTTCAAATCTAACCTCAGATACTTCCTACCTCTGTGACCCTGGGCAA
Source organism: Monodelphis domestica (assembly GCF_027887165.1). NCBI lineage: Eukaryota > Metazoa > Chordata > Mammalia > Didelphimorphia > Didelphidae > Monodelphis > Monodelphis domestica. Next base: position 128,573,949 of record NC_077229.1, on the reverse strand, counting down.
GTCACTTAATTCCAATTGCCTAGCCATTATCTAGTATCAATTCTAAGATAAGGGTAAAGGTTTTAAAAAAAGAAAAGAAAAAAAAATAAAGTAATAAGTATTAAAAAAAGAACAAAAAAAAAGCTTCTATTTGCACTCAACAGGATTATCAAAAAGTTTCCTATCTGGAGGTGGATGGCATTTTTATTATGATTTTGAGAACTGCCATAGATTAAATAAATTGATAAGAATAAAGAAATAAGCAATTAGTTGATAGAACGGGCTGTTGGGGAACAAATGGATTTCCTCACTAGAATTATTAAGCAAAGGATCATTTGTTAGGGGTACTGTATATAAGGATATTTTTCTAGTTCAAGTGAGGGGTGGAAGACCTGGGAGGTTTAAAATTTTTTCCTATTATTATACATGACAAACAACCCCCCAAAATGAGGATTAAATGCATGAATTCCTTATGTTCATCTTTATTTTATAAAGTATATTTACAGCAATTTAGTGTAGAATATATTTAATAAATTCTCTGTAACTTACTATATATATTTAACTCAGTAATACTAGTACTACTTTGCTTCTGTGTGTCCTGCCTTGAATATCTTTTTGCTTTCCCTTGTGTATTTTTAAAAAATTCTTTGTACTTTTCTTTCTTGCTTTTTTGGGGAGAGAGGGTATCACTACCACAACCTGCTGTCCCTGCTCCCCCAAAAAGACCTCTTCTGTAACAAATACAGACGGTTAATCAAACAAATCCATATATTGGCTATGTCTAAAAACACATGCTTCATTCTGCATGAATTCTCTTTAAACTTTGAAATCCTATGTTTCTGTGATTTTTTTAAATTCAAGAGGACCTTAGAGAATAACTAATTGATTATTAATTATTAATAATAGAAAACAGAGCCCTAAAGATCTTATGAAGTGAATTGGCTTTTAATAAGTGGAGACAAGATCTTCAAGGGCATTCCAAGACAGTTTAAATCAAAATGTAGTCAGGGAAGAGAAGGGATTAAGCATTTTATTAAGGACCTACTATGTTCCAGGCACTATGCCAAAAGCTTTACAAATAATATCTCATTTAATCCTTATAACAATCTTGGGAGGTAAATGCTACTCTTATCATCCCTACTTGATGAGTGAGAAAACAGAGGCAGATGCTAAATGTTTGCCCAAAATCACACAGTTACAGTAAATGTCTGTGGCCAAATTTGAACTTAGGTTTTACTGACCCCAGAAAATGAAGTTTATTTGTAGGAACAGATATGAAAGTCAAGACCTAGGATAGGCCTTAAAACCATCTAATTCTCCTCTTACATTTTTCAAATGATGTGAGAACAAGAAAAGAGAATTAAGTTGCCCAAAGAAACACAATAATAAGCGGTAGATCTGAGCTTTGAGCCCAGATCCTCTGAAATTAGAACCATCACTCTTTCCAAAACTTCCCATTATTTACACCTCATTTTATCCTCAACCTTCTCTTTTAGGCTGGCTACTTTTGTTTTGTCCACTTAAAGACACAACTCCCCGTATTCTGAAAACAACAACAACTAAACAAACACAAAACCTCACTATTTCCTCAAGCTACTGCTTTATATCTATAACCTTCCATTTCAAATTCTTAGAAATATTTTTCAAAACTTATTGCCCCACTTCCTTTTTTGTAACTGAGTACTTCCTACTTTTGTAGCTGTACAGTCTTTTAAAACCAAAATCCCAAATCATATACCCATATAAACAAGTGATAAATCATATGTTTTTCTTCTGTGTTTCTGCTCCCACAGTTCTTTCTCTAGATGTGGATAGCATCCTTTCTTATAAGTCTCTCAGTATTGTCCTGGATCATTACATTTCCACTAGCAGCAAATTCGATTACATTTGATCACTGCATAATATTTCAGTTTCATTGTACAATGTTCTCTTGGTTCTGCTCATTTCACTCTGCACCAATTCATGGAGATCTTTCCAGTTCATACAGATCTAATCTTTAATTCCCTGGATCCAAAGGCTCATCATCTTTTTTCACGCACACTGGTACATCACCTATATATATATACATATATGTGTGTGTGTGTGTCTTACTTGATAGTTTATTAGAACCCCAGGCTCTCAGTGCAAGAAGAGACACATAGTTTATATGATTTGTTTTTAGCTGATAGGGCCACTGACTTTAAAATGGAGAGGATCCTACCCATCATTTAAATTCAACATCCTCATTTTACAGGGGATCTTAAGGCACAGAAAAATGAAATGATTCGGCAAAAGTCACATCAGCAAAAAGCAGTGATGCCAAGATAAGCCTACAGAGTCTCTAATTTCAAATTCAAGCTTCTTTCCAGGAAATCATTCAAGCTATAAAATCACCTCTTCTTCGTCAAGGTCATTTGAAATTCTGTGCCTATATTCTAAAGCCTAAGCAAAGTCTTTCATCGGCATCGAAATTCAAGGCTCAAAAGATCACAGGATCACAGAATAAGTAAAATCTAGAAGGGGCTATAAAGACCTTTAGAGGATCTAATCCAACATGCTCATTTTATAAAGATCCAAAAACACTAAGTAAACCAAACAAGAAAGGATCACACAGGTAATAAGGAGTAGAGGCAGAATGCAACCACTGATTCAAAATAATCAGTCCCCCACAATTAAATTAGTGTCAGAGTAATCTGCAAAGTCCAGATACTAATTCTCATGTTAATAAGTAGCAGAGTTCAAATCCAGGTCCTTTTAGATCCATATTTAATGCTGTTTCTGTATTCTGTACTATGCTGACTCCCAAGGAATCATGGAGATTAATTAGTCAAATATTCTTATTTTTTTAAGACATTTAGAACTTCCTGCCTAATATGGACAGATCACTGGATATTGTCACATAAATGATTATAAATCAAGCATTTCAACTACCCCTTAAAAAGCCATCTCTTTGAATGTGCATGATATCAAGAATAATAATTCATTCACCCCATTTGCCAAACATTGAGGTTACTATTTCTGGTGGAACAAGTAGTTGGGACATCCACATCCTCTTCTTGCCTCAGATGGAAACCTGGGAGGAGCAGGGCTGGCACATGTAGGAGGTGAGAGAAAGGACCTGAAGAGGTAGCTTCAGTTTCTTTAACTGTAAAATGGGAGTCATTAGCATCAGTGTGGGGAGAATCAAGTAAGGTAATATCTGTAAAGTGTTTGGCATATTGTCTATCACACAGTAGGTAGTAAATGAATGGGTTTCCCCCTCTTTTGTTGTTTCTTACTATGTTCAATGTATTGGAGGTGACTTAAAGATGGGTAACATGTGGCTTCTGACTTCAAGATTATAGCCTTACACACTGGTGAGGTGAGCAATATTACATTTGGATGCAACAATTTAATCATCAAAGTTCTTGAATGAGTTAAAATAAACCGAAATAATTTAAAAATCATCTTCTCTTTCTTCTTGCAGTATATCCCCCTAAAAGGGACCAAATGGTGAGAGATTAGTGATGTCTTAAATTATGATTTCATACCATAATGTCAATGAGGGATTTCACTCATAATAAACCCTTCAAAATTCATAGCCGTGTTCAAAGTTACCAATGGTATTCAATTTATGGATAATGGCTTTCAGAGGTTACTTTTGCATAGAGTTGAAAATTGTTTCTTATGTGGAAGACCTTTCATAATTTCCTGCCATACGCTGTCAAATATGTTTCCATTTGAACATACATTTGAATTTATGTAGGAGTGCTATACATAGTGAAGAGAGGTAAACAAATTAAAGATACAGGCTCTGCTTCTTCAGGAATTGCAATCTAAATTGAACAGTAACTGCAGCAGCTAGCATTTACATAGGGTTTTAAGATCTGTAAAGTACCAAATTTACATATATTATCTCATTTAAACGTTGCTACAACCCTGGGAAACAAGTGCTACTATTATTCCTAGCTATAAAATGGGATAATAATAAAGTCTCTAAAATGCAAGCTTAAAGGGGTTAAATGACAAATTCTCAGTCACACAACTAGTAAGTGTATGGGGAAGAATCCAAATTCAGTTGTTTCTAAGTCTAAGTTTAAAACTCTAACCTCTGTGCTGCATAGCTACCAGAGTAAAGAAGAATCAAGATAAGGTAACAATTGGGTAATAGTTAAAATTCTTCCAAAAAAAAAATAGAATGACTTCTCCTGCCTGGCAATCTTAAGAGAAAGGCTAATCTGGAAACTGAAAATTTTCAAGATGAACTCTAAAAGTTCTTTCACTTCTGAAGTTCTAGAATTTGGCATCTCAGATATGATCAAATAACAAATGAATGTGTTAAACTACTAGTTAGTTGGCTTCACTTTACCCCAAACCAAAATGATGCATTACTAAAGGATCATTAAATCTTTGGGTAATGTGTTATTAGAAAGGGAGCAATATTCATAGACGTCAACAATTAAGGAACTGATCATTATTTTCAGTTGTCAAGGGAAGTCATAAGGAGTTGGGATTTCAGGATCACTCTGAAGAAAAAAGATGTAGTTGATATTATAAGCTTTTTATTTTGAAAAATTTATTTAATTAATTTAGAATATTTTCCCATGGTTACAAGATTCATGTTCTTTCCCTCCGCTCCCTCAAACCCCCTCCCACAGCCAACATGCAATTCCTCTGGGCTTTTTACATGTCATTGGATATTATCAGCTTTCTACTACTAGTCAACTCTAAGATAGGAGTCTTTCTTTAAAAAAAAATCAAATAAATGATTAAAAAGAATAATAAATGTGCAATTCAAACCTTGAAAATAATCAGTGGAAGGAGAAAAGTATTTATTAAGTACAAATAGGCATTGTGCTAAGCAATTTATAATTATATATTATCTGATCCTCACAACAAACATGGGAGGCAGGTGCTGTTATTATGTGCATTTTACAATTGAGGAAATTGAGGCAGTCAGAGATTAAGTAATTTGCCTAGAATGACACAACTATTAAATATTTGTGGCCAAATCTGATTCTTGATCCAGCTCTCTAAACACTGTGAACACCTAGCACATTTAAATATGGGCTATTTAATCTCTGAATTTGTTTCCTCATCTGCAAAATTGGGATCACACTATGCTACAAGGGTGATGCAAAGCTCTAAAAATGTTAATATTATTAAATAAGTTATTATTGCCACAGTTAACTTACTCTCACTTTTTTATGGGGCTCTGATAGAAATGACCTAAAGACACATTTCTATCTTATTATTATTCTGCATTTAATAGTTCACAAATGATTATACTGGTAGATGGGTTTTTTTTTTGTACTTTTATAAAGGATTGGGGTATAAGTCCATCTTTGGTAGACTCACTGAGATCATCTTAAGGATTAGTCCAATGGCAGGGAGGACAACAGGGATAACAATTGCCTTGTCATATTCACAAGTGATTTTAATTTCTACTGCTTTTGATTTCTAGAGTTAGTTTACTTTCTTATTTTAACATTTTATTTTATTTAAAAACCCTTAACTTCTGTCTTAGAATCAATACTAAGTATTGATTCAAAAGCAGAAGAGTAGGAAGGGATAGGTTATTAGAGATAAGTGACTTGTCTAGGATCACACAGCTAGGAAGTATCTGGAGCCATAATTTACTTTTTAAATTTAATTTTCATAATTAAAAATTTTCACTGTGATAGATAGAATATCATCATCATCATCATCATCATCATCAAATTGGAGCCAAATTGGCTCCAAGACAGAAGGTAAGGTTTTTTTAAAAATATAGTATATATAACCTTTCTGTAACTTCGATAGTAATCACCTAAACCAGAATCACTTTCAAAAATCCCTTCAATTTTAGAAACAATTCTGGCATGACTCAAACCTTAATTCAATACTATTTTATCAGTGCACTATTAGATGATTTCATGTGGTCATCATTCATGGAGAATACCTCATGATTCTACTCTTGGAGCTTATTCACTTCAGACTCCATCCACAGATAAACTACTTTGGTTAAATTTGATAAACCCACAGCCTAGAACTGCTGTTAATATTTACTATTGCTTTGTAAAATAAAGCCCATTTGTTCCCAGAGTACTTCTATATTTTGTGTTTATCATATATTGTGAGATTATTCAGCCTCTCCTGCTCTTTGAACAAGAAAATATTCACCTTTCTCTAGCTGCATGGAATTGATGGAAGATCTTTGTTTTGCAAGCCCCATACAGGGATTTTTCTTTGACTACATTCTAAATCTGCTCTCATCCTATCATGGACAGGACACCAATGAGTTCACACATACACCCAAGTATTCTCTTTTTCTAAGAAGCAAAAAAATTCTCAGGAAAGTATAAAGGCAGTATGGCACAGGCAATTGATCATTCAGCTTGAGAATCAAGACAATCTAGGTCCAAATCCCAATCTTGACACTTCAAATGTCAGGTAAAGAAACATTTATTAAGCACCCACTATGTGCCAGACACTATTAAAAGAGCCATGAATAAAAGACAAAAAGTTCAGCCACTAAGTGTCTATTAAGCATCTACTATACATACCAGGCACTGTGCCAAGCAATGAGGAGACAAAGGCAAAAGCCTGCTCTTAAGGACATCACAATCTAATGCTGAGTTAATTGTAGGTAAGATAAAATAAAGACCACTACATACAAACAAGACAGAGAGGATAAATTGAAGAAAATGAACAGAGAAGGGGGAGGTCTGCTGGCATCTGAAGGGAGTCAGGAGTAGAGATAAAGGTGTAGGGAGAGCTGGAGAACATTTCTGAAATCAGGAAACAGATTGTTTTGTATAAAGAAGAGAAAGGAAACCAATATTACTGACGGCAGAGTATGTTGAAGTGAATAAGAAAAATGGAAAAGTAGGAGGTTGTGTTTGAATGCCAAACTGAGGATTTAACATTTGACTGTGGAGATGATATTGAGTAATTGACATTTAAATCACCTAGAGTTTCTGAGTCTCAGTTTCTTCTTCTCCAAATTGTCCCCTCCCCCTTTTATTTTTAAATTTATAATATTTTTCCATGGTTACATGATTCATGATTTCACCCCTCCCAGAGGTATCAAGCAATTCCACTGGGTTATACATGTATCTTTGTTCAAAACCTATTTTGAAGTTACTAATATTTGCAGTAATCTTTAACATCAAAACACTAATAATATCACCATTGAACCATGTGATCGATCATGTTTTTCATCTGCGTTTCTACTCCCACAGTTCTTTCTCTGGATGTGGATAGTGTTCTTTCTCATAAATCCCTCTGGATTGCCCTGGGTCATTGCACTGGTACTAGCAGAAAATCTATTACATTCAATTGTGCTGTAACATATCAGTCTCTGTGTACAATGTTCTCCTAGTTCTGCTCCTTTCACTCTGCATCAATTCCTGGAGGTCGTTCCAATTCACATGGAGTTCCTCCAGTTCATTATTCCTTTCAGCACAATAGTATTCCATCACCACCAGAAACCACAATTGTTTAGCCATTTCCCAATCGATGGACACTTGCTCATTTTTTGCCACCACAAAAAGCGAGGCTATAAATATTTTTGTACAAGTCTTTTCCCTTATTATCTCTTTGGGGTACAAACCCAGCAGTGATATGCCTGGGTCAAAGGGTAGGCATTCTTTTAAAGCCCTCCAGAATGGTTGGACATTGGTCACAACTCCACCAGCAGTTTATTAGTATTCCAATTTTGCCACATCTCCTCCAACATTTATCACTTTCCTTTGCTGACATATTGGCCAGTCTGGTAGGTGTAAGGTGGTACTTCAGAGTTGTTTTAATTTACATTTTTCTAACCAGGAGGGATTTAGAACACTTTTTCATGTGCTTATTGATAGTTTTCATCTATCATTTCATCATTCATGTCCCTTAACCATTTGTTGATTGGGGAATGACTTGATTTATTTTGTCAATTTGACTTAGTTCTTTATATATTTGGGAAATTAAACCTTTGTAAGAGAGTTTTATTATACAAATTCTCCTAGTTTTCTTTCTTTTTAATTTTGGTTGCATTGGTTTTATTTATACAGAACCTTTTTCATTTGATATAATCAAAATCATTCATTTAACATTTTGCAATGTTCTCTGTCTCTTGTTTGGTCTTAAATTCCTTACTTTCCCACTGATCTGACAGAAATATACTATTCTATGTTCAGCTAATTTATTTATGATTTCATTTATTTATTTATAATTCATTTATGATTTTATGTCATTTACTCATTTTGAATTTATCTTGGTATAGGGTATAAGCTTTGCTCTAAAACGAAACTCTCCCATACCGTTTTCCAATTTTCCCAGTAGTTTTTGTCAAATAAGACTTCTTGTCCCAAAAGCTGGGGATCTTTGGGCTTATCAAACACCAGCTTGCTGAGGTCATTTACCCCAAGTCTATTCCATTGGTTTACCCTTCTTTCTCTTAGCCAGTACCATACTGTTTTGATAACCACTGTGTTATAGTATAGTTTTAGGTCTGGTACTGCTAGGCCAATCCTTCACTTTTTTTTTCATTATTTCCTTTGATATACTTGATCTCTTGTTTTTCCTGATGAACTTTGTTATATTTTTTCTGATTTTATAAAAAAAGCTTTTTGGTAGTTTGATAGGTATGTTATTGAATAAGTAGATTAATTTTGGGTAGGAATATAATTTTTATTATGTTAGCTTGTCCTACCCATGAGCAATTAATGTTTTTCCAGTTATTTAGATCTTGTTTTAATTGTGTGAAAAGTGTTTTTTAGTTGTGTTCATATAATGCCAGTGTTTGTCTTGGTAGATAAGTTCCTAAATATTTTATATTATCTAGAATAATTTTAAATGGAGTTTTTCGTTCGAACTCCTGCTGCTGAATTTTGTTAGAAATATATAGAAATGCTGATGATTTATGTGGGTTTATCTTGTACCCTGCCACTTTGCTAAAGTTGTGGATTATTTCCACTAGCCTTTTAATTTATTCTCTAGGACTTTTTAAAGTAAACCATCATATCATCTGCAAAGAGTGATACTTTAGTTTCTTCACTGTCTACTTCAATCCTTTCAATTTCTTTTTCTTCTCTAATTGATACTGCTAGTGTTTCTAGTACAATATTAAACAATAGAGGTGAAATGGACATCCTTGTTTCACTCCTGATCTTATTGGGAAGGCATCTAATTTATCCCCATTGCAGATGATACTTGCTGATGGTTATAGTGTTTATTATTTTGAGGAATGACCCTTCTATTCATATACATTCTAATGTTTTCAATAGGAATGAATGTTGTATTTTGTCAAAGGCTTTTTCTGCATCTCTTCAGATAATCATGAGATTTCTGTTGGTTTAAGTATTGATATGGCCAATCATGTGGATGGTTTTCCTAATTTAAAACATCTTTGCATTCCTTGTATAAATCCCACCTGGTCATAGTGGATAATCCTTGTGATCACTTGCTGTAATCTTTTTGCTATTATTTTATTTAAGATTTTTGCATCTATGTTCATTAAGGAGATTGATCTGTAGCTTTCTTTATTTTTGGTCTTCCTGGCTTTGAAATCAGTACCATATTTGTGTCATTAAAAAGGATTTGGTAAGACCCCTTTTTTTGCTTATTTTGTCAAATAATTTGTAGAGTATTGGCACTAGTTGTTCTATAAATGTTTGGTATAATTCACTTGTGAATCCATCTGGCCCTGGGGATTTTTTCTTAGGAAGTTTCTTGATGGCTTATTCAATTTCTTTTTCTGAGATGGGATTATTTAACTATTTGATTTCCCCTTTGTTAATCTAGGCAATTTAAATTTTTGTAAATATTCACACATTTCACCTAGATTATCATATTTATTGCCATATAATTGGGCAAAATAGTTCTTAATCTTAATAATTACCTTAATTTGCTCCTCATTAAAGGTGAGATCACCCTTTTCATCTTTATTACTATTAATTTCATTCTTTTCTTTTTTATTAGATTGACTAGTACTTTATTTGTTTTTTTCCAAAGTACTAGCTCCTAATCTTATTTATTAGTTCAATAGTTCTTTTACTTTAAATTTGATTAATTTCTCCTTTAATTTTTAGGATTTCAAATATAGTTTTTATCAGATTTTTAATTTGTTCTTTTTTTCAAATTTTTGAAGTTACAAGCCTAATTCATTGATCTCCGCTCTCTCTATTTTGTTGGTATAGGCACTCAGAGACATGAATTTTCTCCTGTGTACCTCTTTGGCTGTATCCCATAGATTTTGATATGATGTCTCTTCATTGTCATTATCTTTAACTAAGTCTATAATTGTTTCTATTATTTCTTTTTTGAAACACCAGTTTTGAAGAATTAGATTATTTAGTTTCCAATTAATTTAAAATTAGCCTTTCCATGGATCATTTTTAAGAATAATTTCATCACATTATGATCTGAACAGTTTGCATTTATTATTTGTGCTTTTCTGCATTTGTTTGCAATATTTCTATGCTCTAATACATGGTAGATCTTTATATATGTACCATGTAATGCTGAGAAGGTATATTCCTTTTTATTACCATTCAATTTTCTCCAGATATCTATTAACTCTAATTTTTCTAGCATTTCATACAATTCCCTTACTTTTCGGTTCAATTTATCTAGTTATAAAAGGGGTTGAGATCCCCCACTAATATAGTCTTACTCTCTATTTCCTCTTTGAGTTCCTTTAATTTTTCGTTTAGAGTGCTAGATGCTATGCCATTTGGTGTATAAATGTTTAGTAATGATATTACTTCATTGTTTACAGTATCATTTAAAAAGTATCCTTATCTCTTAATTAGATGAATTTCTACTTTAGTTTTGTCTAGTATCATGATTGATACTCCTGTTTGTTTGGTTTTTTTTTTTACTTTAGATGAAACATAATAAATTCTGCTATAGCTTATTACCTTCAATCTGTGTGTGTCACCTTGCCTCGAATGTGTTTCTTGTAAACAACATATAGAAGGATTCTGGTTTTTAATTCACTCTGCTATTTGCATCTGTTTAAAGGATGAGTTCATCCCATTCACATTTATCATTATGATTACTGTTTATTGCCCTCCATCTTATTATCGCCTTTAAATTCTGCTCAATTCCCTTTCTCTCCTTTCCTCTTCACCAGTATTTTGCTTTTTGCTACCCTCCCTCTTCCTTGTCCCTCCTATTACCTCCCTCTTCCCTTGTCTTAT